>NC_142110.1:53603825-53906855 GCF_056152115.1 Neolamprologus brichardi | reverse complement strand
TGGCTTAAGATCTAAAATTGAACTGCTTTGTGGGAGGAGCTGGTGCAAAAGAATGCTTTCTCTTTTCCACCGAGGCTTTTAGATGTGAACGAATGCATAAAGAATCGTGTGTTTTCATATACTCTGAACGTGACCTAGCTAGCCTTGTAACTGTTTTGCTATACATGCATTTAATACAACATACTGTGTGATTTGTGTTAAGAATAAAAGTGCTTTGTGCTCATTTCTAGACAGGTCAGATAATGCTGGTAAGCCAAGGAATGTAATAAAGAAACAGAATGGTAACCAGTGCTGTAGTAGCAACAGGCAGAGTATGAAGTTTCTGGGTGTGACTACAGGGTAGGTGTCTAATGTCTAAACAAATGTTTTATTTCTGAAATGATGGATGTGGTATGTTCATAGATATTAAGCTCTTGTTTTATTGTCCTTAGGCTGGACCCAGTGTCGAATTATGAGCATGATGATGTAGACAGAAAGATAAAAAGAACATTTAGGGAATCTCCTCAAGATGTTGCCCAATCACGAAAGGAAAAAGACAACAAGGGATCAAAAGGAGCTGCGAGAGTGTATACACAGCAGAGGTAATCTGGGAGAAGTCTAAAAGGGTTCAAAGCCAATAAAACTGCAGCAATAAAAAGCTTCGCAACAGCTGTCTGCATTACTGTGGGAGTCCTTTCAAATCTGAACTGACATCTAGTAACCAATAGAATTTGGTTATTTTCAGGCGTAGGATGAGCGAACGGATGTTTTTTGCTTGTCAAGCCTTAAAGACGCACCTGAGTGATGACACAGCTTTATCCAACAGGGAAATGGTATGTTTTGTTTTACTATATTCAGTATGAGAGCCACTGAAAGTCACCACAGGCCTTGTTTGTCCGTACGTGTTTTGATTACCATGGGTGTGGAGAGATGCTGAGCCATGGTGGTTGAAAGTATGTCGTTTCTAAAGAAGTATCCTTGCCATTGATATGAAAAGAATTCCTCAGTAGAAGAATTTTTAGCTATATCATTTGCTTCAATTTGAGAATGTTTTTCTTTCTAAGTGAAATAGACTACTCACTTTCACAGTAAAATGCAAAATAGGTAAGAAGAAGTGGAATTCAAAGGAATTATATCAGCAAGGTAACTCTTGACAGCTTCCATTGTGAAAGCTGAAACACTAAAAAGAATAACAAGAACTCTCGACATGCCTTTTTATGTTTGAAATAATGACAGATCCCTCTTCTTTTATGATGTCTTTTATAGAATTGTTGCTTTATGCTGTTTGTCTGTCTTCTTTCATTCACATCCCTGTAATTATGGGAAGATTGTGTCTATTCAGTCCTGATTGCTCTACTAAACTAATTTATGGCAAGAAGTATGTGTTTAAAAAAAGAAGTGCTGTTTTTGCATATATAATGCATCCTTTTTTCCTCTTGCAGCAGGACTGTCTGCACACACTCCAGCAAGAGTGGTTCTCTGTGTCCAGCCACAAGTCAGCATCTCCTGAAACTGTAGAGGACTACTTATCTACGTTTCAGGCCATTTCACCTTCAGTATTGCAGTACATAGTTAATATGGCTGACGGCAATGGAAACACAGCTCTACACTACAGTGTTTCTCACTCGAACTTTGGCATTGTGAAGAAATTGCTTAATCCAGGTACATCACCACACCACACCAAGTACATATTTTTTTCTCTGTCCCTCTATGTCACCAGAATTAAGTTTATTTCTTTGCAGTCTGGACATGCTTAAAACAAGATTACAGACAAATTATGTTGCCAGGGCTTTTTTTAACTTCTACAAAATGCCGCAAGAGTTGTCCTTTTAATTTGAATCCCCCAGCAAATCAGAGAAACAAGCAAGTTCACAGTTTTTTAGGGCGGAAACGCCTTGTGTAATTCAGCTGTACCGCTCAGAAGCCCATGTATAATCTGGTTTTGTCATATCATATGAACATCTTGGTATTCTTTCTAATAGCCACTAGGTGGCGAAAATACCAGCAGCAAGTGAATTCTGTGTGTGGTAAGATACAAAGTGCTCCTGTCAAAAACTGGAAAATATTGATAAAAAAGAAGACCCTGGTTTCTTAAACCAGCATGGGCAATAGATTACATTTTTGACTGCTGGGTAGCTGATAAATGAGACGGGGTTTTTTTTGGAAAAGCTTGGAAAATACGATTTTTTTTTTAAATAAGAAATTATGTGCTGGAGATTGCCTTTTGAAAATCATAATGGCTTGTTTCAACCATTTTTCCAGCTGTGAATGAGTATAAAGGGATCGAAAGGCAGAAACACTATTCTGGACAGTCACTTAATTATTTAGTTTGTCAGGACAGTTTGATATTTGCACTGGGTGCCCGACTGAACAGCTTCTGTGTATGTATATCACTCAGAATATATATCTCTAAGCGCCAGCCTTTTTCTGTGAATCTATATTGCATAACAGTTTTGTCATTTTTAGTCACTCACCACAAAAGCTTATCTGGAACAGGTCTTCCTTACAAAATAAAACTTGGCATTTGTGTGATTAAAACAAGTGTGAATTGTTATCAGTACAAAATAATATACATTTGTCTTCGTCTTGCTTGTTTCTTCCACTGCCATCCATTTGACCGCCAATCACTACAGAGGTGTGCAACGTGAATCAGCAGAATTCAGCAGGTTACACACCCATCATGCTTGCTGCACTTGCTGCTGTGGATAATCCAGACAACATGAAAGTAGTCGAGCAGCTCTTCACTAAAGGAGATGTCAACGCCAAGGCCAGCCAGGTCAGTATGTTCTCAGGGTGTGGGTGAGGAGTGGTTAGCTGGCTCTCACATTACACTATAGTTTAAGTTTTTTACAAACTAGTTTTACAATTTTTAAAAAATTGCTGCAGCTCTCATGGCTTTCATTCAATGTGGGTATTGTCAAAATGATTTAATGCATCACTCAATCTACTCTCCTATGTGATGATAAAACATAGGAGGAACTGTGTGCAACTATTTTATTTTAAAGCAACTTTCCTTATGAGATGTCTCTGATTTTACTCTTAATAATTTTTGGAGTTTATTTTATGTAGACAGATAAATGTAACTGCTTGCATAAATATAAATACAATGAAAACAGTCTTTCCTTTGTCTTTAGCTGCTTAAAAAAAATCCTGCAGATATCACAGCACTGCCAAACAAACGCCTGATTATGTGCGTCAGAATTCCTCACAAAGTTGAGATCTGCAACTTGTCATTTTTACTGGATATGCACGTCTGAGGAAATACTACATCCGAGGCTTGTTGGCTTAGCAACCGATGGCGCAGCTGCTGTGATATGCTGATACAGAGGAGCGGCCACACTCCTACGCGAAAAGATCAGTCCTAAGCCGACTTCCATTCACTGCATGAATCACAAGCTAGAATCTGCAATGCACGTTTAACCTTTTATGTTTGATTACATTTCCTGTGTCCGAAAGAAGAGAGAACAAACCACGAGACTGAGAATATTTTGCAAATAATTAAATTTAATGTAAACTTTCAAAAAGATGAAAATATTCATCCAGTGGCTACATTTGTGTTGTGTAGTTGAAATTCAGTGAATCAATATAAGAAAGAATAAATAACTGAACTAGCTTCACAGTCCCGCTCATTTTTTTCCTTTCCCCAGTCGTCTACTGACTGTATCTTTATATTTGGAGATGTGTGACTCAGTATTACTTGCCCTGTTTCTTCCTGTGTTTGACTCCTGCCTTCTGCTGCCCAGGCCGGTCAGACGGCTCTGATGCTCGCTGTGAGCCATGGCAGGATGGACATGGTGCAGGCACTCCTGGCACAAGGGGCGGAGGTCAATCTCCAGGATGATGAGGGCTCCACGGCGCTGATGTGTGCAAGCGAGCATGGCCACGCTGACATTGTTAAACTACTGCTGGCACAGCCGGAGTGCGATGCCACCCTGACTGACAGTGTATGTGAGTCATTGCCTCTACTTTGCAGCTTCTGTGAGCCCGGTGGCCTCAAGCTGTGAAGCAGAAGCGCTCTTACTTTGTTTTAGATATTATATTACAAAAGCAGAGAGTAACCATTTGTTACAGAAGACACATTCAGTGTGTCAGGAGAAAACAAAAGGGATAGAAATGGTATGTAATTAATTATACCGAGGCTCTTTTATTTTCTGTCTGTTATTGTGCGATAAACAACAGAAGCTCTTGTGGTGTATTTTGTGCGTAAACAGGATGAAAGCACAGCCATGTCCATCGCATTAGAGGCAGGACACAATGACATTGCAGTGCTTCTTTATGCTCATGCCAACTTCTCCAAAGGACACGCAGGGGTATGTGCGTCAATTTTTACATTAACACACAATATAAATGTGTTTGTGCATCTTTTTTTACATTGTATGCATTTTGGTGTGTGGTGTTTCTTATCAGGCAACTGGTCGTCACAGTGGCAGGTCTCTTTCTTCTTCCAGTGATAGACACGTCTTTGAATGATGGGATCCCCCAAACTCTGATTTGATGCTACAGGAAACTTATTTTCAGATGATTCGATATCAAAGCCCACATTGTGAATAACTTTGTCAGTTTCAATCTTATCAAGAGAATTCAGTTGAATATTTATCTGTCATAATTGAGCAGTTGACAATGCTTTTCATTATCTAGTAGCACGGTATGCATACATGTGTATAAGATAACACTGGTAATTTCATATTTCATACAACTGAATGTGTATTACAGTAAATTTAATATAGTACATGTGTGTATATTTAAGGAGAGCGTGCAAAATTATCCAAAGTCCCCAAGTTAAGATGCACTTCAGATGGGATGCTGTGTTAAATGAAAATAAAAGTAGATTGCAATGATTTGCAAATCATTTCAACCCATGTTTTTATTGAAGGTGGAACATAGAACACATGTCAAACCTTTTATTCTTATTTTTAAATCAGGTTATTTTGAATTTGATGGGCAGAACATATCTAAAAACTTTGGCACAGGCCATGTTTAACACTGCGGGGCATCCCCTCGTCTTTTAGCAACACTCTGTAACATCTCTTTGTAACATCTGGGAACTGAGGAGACCGTTGCTGGACCCTTTGGTAGAGGAGAATTGTCTCATTCCTATCTGATAGGCGATTGTAACTGCTCAACAGTTGTGTGTTGTCTTTGTTGTACTTTTTGTTTCAGCATCCAAACTCTTCTATGAAGCCATGCTGCTGCTATAGATGGAGTAGCATGGTCTCAGCATATGAAGTATGCTAAGATAGCAAAGACATTGCATATTTTCCTCTAAAACCTGTACATACCTTTCAGCACTGATGGTGCCTTTTCAGAAGTGCCAGCTGCCGTTTCATAGATACTAATGTCAAAATACCATCAGAGATTCAGGCTTTTGAGCTGCGTGCTGATAACAAACCAGACGATCCTTCTGATCTTTAGTCTGGAGGATGCAGCATTTATGTTTTCCAAAAAATCTGACCACAGAACAGCTTTCTACTTTGCCTCAGTTCTCTTAGAATGAGCTTTGACCAGAGAAGACAGCTGCAATTCTGGATTATGTTCACATAGGGGTTCTTTTTTTTTGCATGATAGAGCTTTAACCTGCGTTTGTGGATGGGACGGTGAATTGTGTTCACACACAGTGATTTCTGGAAGTGTTCCTGAGCCCATTCAGTGATTTCCATAACAGATCCAAACAAATCCAAATAGTGGCTGTTTTCAGTGCCCGAGGGCCTGAAAATCACAGGCATCCACTATTGGATTTTCAGACTTGTTCCTTTCTGCACAGAGATTTCTACAGATTGCAGGAATCCTTTTACATTATGTACTGTAGATGATGAGTAAGTCTTCACAGTGATAAATATCATTATGAAATTGTTCCATAATTTGTATCTTGTAGATACTGCCCATCTTCACTTCTGAGAAACTCTGCGTCTCTAAGCTGCACTTTTTTTACCCAATTGTGTTACTGACAAATTCTCAGTTAACCTTTTGTTCTTCCAGCGGTTTCTTTTTAGTATCTCTACATTTCTGACCTCTTGTTGCCCATTCCTAACTTCTTTGAGTTATGTTGCTCCATTAAATTAAAATTTAAATAGTACATTTTATTTAAACATTTGGTTTATTTTTTTATGTACTATTGTGAAAAGTTATTGGTTTAAGAGATTTGCAAATCATAGCTTTTTTATTTATTTGTTTATTTTTTATATGGCATCCCAGCAGTTTTGGAATTGGGTTTTACTTAGTGCTAAGGTGAAATTTTGTACTATTTTTATATCTCATATTATTTGTAAAGTCACAGGGCTCAAATGCGCTGGGATAAAAGTAACAAAAATTACAAAGTGCAAAATCTTGACCCAGCCCTTCGTACTTAAAGGATCTGTACCTCAGAAAATATCCATGATGCCATAGTAAAGTTTTGCATGGCTTCATTAAATATACTAAAGTTATTGACACCATACTGTGTACATTACTATAACTTACAGGAATATAGATGCATGGCAACATAGTTTACTATTTTAAATTCATAAGGATTATAGATTATGTTGAAATGCACGATTACTTGCTGTTTACTGTAAATGTCAAAATACTCTTTTTGTTCATGATTCTAAAAAAAATTAAACCCAAGTGGCCTTTTTATTTATATGTTTTGTAATCTTTAAAAACTGTTTATTTTTTTTGTCAAAGCTTTTACTTTATGCTATGTAAACAGGGTAAGAAGATGCAGCATAAACTACTACGTATCTGTAGCACATCTTTTTCTACCAATCATGGACAAAATGTACAAATAAATATCGGCAATGTAATAAATAAATAAATACAGTCTGACAGATGACAAGATTAGTCTCATGTTTGTTTAATAGTAAGGAATTTTAAGGTAGCACGTTATTGTCTTATATGTGTTACACATTTGCTGAAGGAAAGGAAAAATGGAGCCTCTGATAATGTTTTTAGTCACACACAAAAGAAGGGTCACGTGAGCTCTGTCATTGTGTAAGAGATTTTTCAACCAGCTGGTGGATTCAAACCCAGTACCTTCTTTGCTGTGAGACAGCAGTGCTTACCACTGTTCCACCTGAAGTATCTCAACCGTTTAAAAAATAAAATCAGCTGAGCCTTCAGCCAGGCACAAACACTTCTTTCCTTTTTTGGTTTGGCAGGCACTAATTTTTCTTCATCCTGACACTCAGCTCTCTTTTCTCCTCTTACACAGAAACTACCCACCATTCTCACCTCGTTTCTACCACCTCACCAGGTATTGCCCCCAGTGTTCATCCTGTCCCTTCTCAGTTGACTATGATGTCTATCAGTAAAGTACCATTGCCTTTTTTCCCCTATAAGCAAGATTATGTAGACCTTTTTCAAAAAATGACTATTAATGACTGAATTATTAGGTGAGTTTGTGACCTTAGACTGCAAAACCTGGCCTTGATAACTCATCAGAGTAGTCTTGCCTCTCTTGGCATTTGTACTACTGGAAATTAAAAGCGAATTTCAGCTTTGAATGAGCTGTAAATCATTTATCAACCATTCAGAATAACCTGTGCCCTACAGTTCTCACCATTTTAATTAATATTCCCCACGAGCTTCATTGGTGTGAGAAGAGAGAGCGTGTAGTGATAATTCAATTCTGCAGCAGTCCTGCAGCTCAGAGATTATCATTGTTTTATTTTACGCTACAGCACTATTGGTGAGTGAACATGTGACAAGTTATAAAATAAAAGAAAGGACAGATTAAGGGGTATCTCATTTTTTTTCAACCTTTTTTTTAACCATTTACGAAGTACGATGTTTTCATCAGTGAAACATGCGATCTCACAGTCAGTTTGTTGTATTTCCTTTTCCTTTTGTTTTCTTCATCTACTCATGTGATTTATATTTTGCCCATTTCCAGAGCTTTTTTTTTTAAAGCAGTGCTTGGGTGCACAAGACAGAAAGCTTCCATGAAAAGACAGATTATAAAATTATGTTGTTCGGCTTCCCGCTGCACTCGTTTCCCCAGTGTACCACTTTGTCTCCAATTCCTGAGAGCTTGTGTGACTGAGAGCACTCTGAATCATTTCCCAGCAACAGCAATAAAACACAATGATATACAAGGTCCACCATCAAAATTTGCTGTTGCCATGGTAACAGTCAGCAGTTTTCAGCAAGTGATTCTTGGGAACATTAGTCTGGAAAGATATCTCTATTTCACCGAGGTTAGCTAATCCGTTCATTTAATTTCCCCGTTTGTTTAAGCCGAAATGTCACCGCTACCATGTTATTTAGTAGAATAGATGCTGATGTAAGCAATCTTGAAAGCAAAACAAAACTGTTTTGTAAAACCCTAATGAATGTCATATGAAGCTGGCATGCAAGGACATTCAGCAGTCACAGTTTCGTGCCAGTGGAGCCCTTTGTACACTGACACATGCCATCAAAAGATATGGATGTTCCTGTCAGAAGGGTACATGTGTCTTCAGTACAATATGTTGCATGTGACATGTATGGACTTCTACATTAGATGGTTCGTGATTTATTATTTCATGGTGCAGACCATCCTTGTGTATATGGTTGGGTTCCTGGGTTATTACTGTGCAGCTCAATATGTCATAATAAGGCTCACATTTAAATCAGGTTACATATTGGGTGATAAAAATACTGTAAGAGTTAGTAATTATTAGTTTTGTGCCATATCATAAAACTGAGACTTAAAAGGTTTTGAAAAACAGTCGCTGCAACAATGTCTGTGAAACATTCTTGATGTTTTGGGCCATTTGTCAATTTGGGACCAAGATCCAACAAACCACAAACACTAAATTAACTAATAAATGCATTTGTTGGATTTGGAAAAGACAGTGCAGAAACTTTGATTTACTGTGGACAAGTCAAATCGAATAAGTTAAATCAAATGTGGCACCATGTACTGGGTTTTATGCTGACCGCACATTCAGAGCCATTGGTCATGTGCTTCTCTTACTGGTTTATTGAAGTGGGTGGGAGTTGTTTGGCAAAGGTGATGTCACATATTTCCCTGAATCAGTTTGATATAAAACAGCTATAATCAACATTTTCACGATAAACCGATCAAACTCAGATATATGTATATATATTTTATGTGTGTGTGTGCGTGCGTGTGTGCGTGTGTGTGTTCTTCCATTGTTGAATGATTGTGTCCATTGTGGTCTTCTGCTGCTGCTGGCCATTTACTTCTAGGATCAATGTGATGTGCTTTCAGAGATGCTCTTCTGCCATCTTTCTTATAAGCAGTGATTATTCGAGTTGTTATTGCTTTCCTGTCAGTTCAAATCAGTCTGGCTTTTCTCCTCTGAACTCTGGCATCAACAAAACACTTTCACCCCAGAACTATTTCCCCCTCTCTCTCTCTTTTCGTTTTTTTTCCTTTTTTTGGACCATTTGCTAATCCCTAGAGATTGTTGTGTGGGAAAATCCCAGTAAATCAGCAGTTTCTGAAATACTCCTACCAGCCCATCAGACACCAACAACCATACCACATTCAAAGACACTTAAATCACACTTTCTCATTCTGATGCTCAGTTTGAACCTCAGCAGATCGCCTTGGGCATGCTTACGTGCCCAAATGCACTGAGTTGCTGTCATATGATTGGCTCGCCAGATATTCGTGTTAGGGCGCATAAGAGTAGGTGTACCTAATAAAGTGGACGAATATAGGAGTGTATACCGTAGTAGGGTAGCATGGCATGACAAATGGTCTGTAACTCGTGCATTATGATTTTCTCTCACTGAATTCCATTCAGCTGAGATCCTCCACTTCACAAGTATTTCCACTGGACAAAACGATGTTGCTTTTTGTTTTTTGCATATGTTTTTCTGTGCTGTTACATGTGCTGTTATCCAGCAGCAGCCTTTTTGGTTTGTTTTTTTGTGCACATGTTAGGAAGAAAACTCTAATTGCTTTACAGAAACCACATGGCTTTGAATACTTGCCTAAAGTAGAAAAACTCCCTTTTTTGTTTTTTTTCTGCAATTGCTGCAGCTCAGCGACTCGGACTTTGCAGAGAACTTTTTTTCTTCTTTCCTTGCTGTCTCGGCTGAGGAATTAAGTGTAATCTGAGTCAATATTTATGCATTAATCACCCTGCTGGAATTCCGAGGCGGCTGCACATTCAAACGTGCTCTCGAGTGAACTCATGAATGTCCGTGCTGCTTTCAGGCTTGGACTCCTGGTTCCAGCAGGAGTTTCTTGCTTGCCTTAGTTGATAACGAACAGCACGATCCCTCCAAAATACAGTGCAGATTTTTTTTAAAAGAAATAATAACAATAAAAGGACCCGACAACTTTAACAGAGGGGTAGGAAGAGAGAGAGAGAGAGAGGGAGAGAGAGAGAGAGAGAGAGAGAGGAAAGAAAAAAATAATAACGTCTGGCAACAGTCGATATTAAAAACATGCAGAGGGAGACAAGCTCGGGGCCTTCCAGAGTCAGGAAAAAGACTTCGGAGAGCTGCAGACGGGAGATGGGTATGGCATTTGTATTTTCCCCCTGCCCAATGATTTGTATATGAAAACATAGCGCTTTTATTCTCCCCCCTTCTGGGCTCTGCTTCTGAGTGATCAGCTGATGAAGAGACTAGCAGCTCGCCGCTATGCTGGCTTGCTAATTCTCTCCCCCACAGCTGCAGCCGATCCCGATAACCAGCCTGCAGATTGCAGTCAGGTAAATATCCTCCTCCATGTCTTTTCTTCACAGGCTCAGGATTCAGCCAGGGTACATCGCATGGGAAGAGAGGAAGAGATGGATAAAATGTGTGTGTATGTGTGTGTGTGTGTGTGTGCGCGCGCACGCCAAGGAAAGAGAGAGAGTGTATGCGTGTGTGCGCGCGCGTGTGAGTAAGAGGCAGGGAGAGCGAGTGTGTAGGTGTGTGTTGTAACAGATGAGAGGGAATCTTTGCCAGATTAGTCAGGGAAGAGGCAGGCTTGTTAGGAGATAGCACAGGCATGGAGCATCACATGCACACTCTGACACCCTTCCACTCCACATGCACAGTCAATCAGGCAGCTCTCAGCTGTGTTATACATCTTTGAGGATTACCCTCTATCCCTCCAGTATTCCGCTGGAACGATTGCTTCCCCTTAGAGGGAGTAGCGGGGCTTTTCAAAGCCTACATTTGAGCCCCGAACAATGATGAGCAGGATTTCTATTGTTGTCTCTAGTGCTGTTGTCTCCTCTAAGTCAGCTTTCTGCTATGTCTTTTTTATGGTTGGAAGTGCAGGCATGTATCTTCAGTCCTGGTTTTTTTTTATTGTTTGTTTGTTTTTTAAGGGGGGGGGGGGGGGTTATTGTTATTGTTTTTCCATTTTTTCTAATTCTGCATGGCACCGTTCACTGCTCCTCGGATCAGTGTGTGTTAAATATCTCAAGTTTGCGTCCTTGAGAGATCAGCAGGCGTGCTGTATTATATGATGTGAAGGCTGATGTGTGTACTGTATGATCCTGTATTATTGATGCATCAATATTCTGTTCAGATTGGACAGCATGCCCTCTCTACCCCCCCCTCCAGCTGCTGCTGCTGCTGCAAGAGCTGCTTGTGCTGCATGCACACTCACTCTTGTTTCTGGCCTCTAATTGCCTTTGTGGAAAACACAGTGGTCGCTGCATAATCGAAAAGGAGCGGATGAAACGGTTGAACATAACTCGGGATGCAGCACGCACCCTTGTCAAACACCACACACCTAAAATAATGATTCCGGCTCTCTCTTTTTTCTCTCTGTCTTGCATGCACGAGGCTGAGTGCAAAGCAGCAAAATATAGATTCATATTTATGGCACAATGGCATTTTTAGACTGTGCTTTGGCAGAAAAGGGCTTCCTCGAATCCATTCCGACTCGTCGTGCATTAAAAAAATAAGCATCCCCTCGATAATCATCTCACATCAAAGCCCACAGATCAAATAATCTGTCCTAAATTTGCAGAGACGGCACTGGGTTGCTTCAGTCCATGTAAATTCAGATGCTATTGTAATAAATAAATGAGTCCTGATTCATTTGAATACAAAACCATGCTCTGTAATTCCAAATGCCTGAATTCCAGCTGCTAATTAGATGGAGACTTAGAGTGCTTTAATTTGGAGGTTTTAAATTTAGAATCTGCAGTTTGTCGTCTTAAGCGCTTCAGGTTTGCGTCTGGGAAAAACACGTACTGTGCGTTTTCCCGAGAGCTTTGACATGAAAATCAAAGAGGCCAAGTTAGAATAAACCGAACAAAATAGAAGTTTTGAAATGAACTCTTTCCTCCCATTCTCTAGCAAATATTCTCTCTCCTCCTCACAGTCTTTGTGTCGCTGAAGTAGGAACTAAACAAAAAGAAAATACATGTGCATTTACATGATTTCCCCACCCACAGCTCGAGGCAAGAGAGAACGGTTCTCTAGAGGACATGGAGGAGGACATCAGTCTGAAGAAGCGTAAAGGTGATCATCAAGCAGTGAAAGGCCTGAAGGCTGGGCAAGAAACTGGCGAGAAAGTCAAAAGGAAGCGAGGGCGCCCACCAGCTGAGAAACTCCCTCCAAATCCACCTGAACTCACCAGAACACTGAACACACTGGTGGATATGGTCATGAACTACAAAGATGGGTGAGGGATGTGAAAGACGTTTGGGCTGTGTCAAAACAGTCACTATTTTTAGATCTCTTTTTAATTAAAAAAAATTAATATAATGTTTTATTTGATAATATTAAACTTTTGATGAGCATGATCTCAGTCATACTGATTGATTTTAGTTTTTTTCCATGTAATCTATATTCATTATGCATAAATTTAAATATTTCAAGCTTTTTTGATTTTATTTTGACTATTATGGCTTATACTGCATCAGTGTGGTACGACATGGAGGTGATCAGCTTGGGGCACTGCTGAGGTGCGACTGAAGCCCGGGTAGCTTTGACAGCAGCCTGTATTTTGGGGTTAGGTGGTTCTCATCTTCTGTTTGACGAAACCTCATGTATTCTACGAGCAATTGGGAAATAGATTTGGGCCTGTGCTGCCAAGTCCTCCTGGAAAAGGAAAACCAGATCCCCTTCAAGCTTATGAGTAGATGGAAGCATGAAGTGGTGTAAAAATCTCCTGGTAGACACCTGTGTTGACTTTAGCCTTGATAAAATACAGCAGACAGACTGCAAACTTTGCACTAGACACCTTGGATTCAGTGGCTTTTCACGCTTTCTCCAGACTCTAGGGCCTCAATTTCCAAATTAAATGCGGCATTTACTTTCATCTGAAAAGATGACCGTGGGCCACTGAGCTCAGCAGTTGGCCGATGTCAAGAGTGCAACAGTTGTAGCAGCCCCTTTCCTGAAGAAAGTCTTTGCATAGTGGCTCTGACTCTCTTTGTGAAGCTCTCCCAAGTTCTTGTATAAACTTTTCCATTAATATACTTTAGTACAGCACTTTGTATACAGCAACCCCTTTTCACTAAACACCTTCTGTGGCTTACCTACCTTGTGGAGGGTGTTGATGATTGCCCTCTGACAACTGTGAAGTCAGCAATCCTTCCTGTGACTGTGGCATTATGTACTGAATTCAAATGAGACATACACGCTATTTAAACTCTAAGAAAAAGATTCTGTTAATCTAAGGTACTGGATTTCCGATTTCCGTGAGCTATAAGCCATGATCATCAAAATGAGAACAAAAAAGGCTTGAAATATTTCACTTGTGACAAATAGAGAACACATGTAGATTCTAAAATTACATTTGTTGAGATGGTCTTGTAGTTATAGCAATTCCTACAAAACTGTACACCTGATTACAGCTCAAAGGGGACCTGTTATACCCTATTAGACAAATTTTTGTATAATGAAGTCAGTATATGTGTAAGTAATCCCAAAGGCTAAAGCTCAGGGTTCAGTATAAACACACTCAGAGTTTTCAGCTCTTTGTGTTTGTATGGTGTCAAAGCGAGGGGATGTCCCTGATGCAGTCATTTCAGGCACTCAGCTCCAAACGTAGGCCCAGTGGCCCCCACCCACCTGCTGTTCAAACCTTCTGTTTGCGAGGAACAGCCAGCCAGAACAAAGCTGGTTCAAAGGAAGCGGCCAAAATAGTTTAGTTCATACAGTGAATAAACTGTGGTACTGCACCAGGGTCTAGGATGAAGCTACTGTAGCTGAATTCAAGACTAAAAATACGGAATTAGAAATGACCGTAGTAGGTCCCCTTTAAAGCTGATTGATTAAGGGATTCTTTTGATATTATCATTATTATTAAAAGTATTATATTTAAGTAAATTGGTCTATCCAGGGCCAACAGCACTGTAGTGCAATGGTTAGTTCTGTTGCCTCAGCAAGAAGCTAGCCGGACCTTTCTGTATGATGCATGATCTTTGCATTGCAGAAAATGGATGGATGGATGGATTGTGCAGTGGGATATTTTAACAAGAGGGTTTTTTAGCCTAGCGACTCAGTGAGGAACCAGAACACTTATTTCTCTCACCCCCTGCTGCTGGATTGAAGCAGAAGTCAAAAATTTCAGCTTTAAACATTTTATGAGTCTAACCTAATACCTCAAAAGGCTTTCAGGGAAACCTGCCTTAAAAATCCCAGTGCAGCTACTTACTTTGTCAAGTTTTGAATGCTGAACATTGAATCAATCAGCAGTTTATTTTGGGATTGTGCCTCCTTCATAATTTAGTCATGAAAAGACATTGTATGTAAGTGTGGACTGCAGGAAAACATTATCAGGAATAAGAAAACAAAATGTCTTACAGATATTGACAGAATAATTAAACATTTTTCCTATTGTCACGAGATTAAAAGAAACATTGTGTTTCTAGGTTGGGACGGCAGATCAGTAAAGGCTTTGTGCAGCTTCCCTCTAAGAAGGAGGTACCTGAGTACTACGAACTGATCCGAAAGCCCGTGGACTTCAGAAGGATCAGGGTTTGTGTCACTGAATACCCTCACAACTCCGACACAATACAGATTTCACTGTTACCTTTTCTACGAAGATAGAATTGAATGAAAAGTGGGTGAACCATAATACATCAATGGCAAGTGGGAGTCTGTATTCAGTATTCAAAACCTTCATTCAGTAAACAGTGATTAAGAGGACTTAACTAGAGCTTAGGTATACTATATAATACAAATATGTCAATGTATTTTAAATACACATGGGTTGAACAGAAAGAGCCTTAGTATTTTTATGCTTAACAGAGTCCACAAAACTAGAACTTTTTCATTTATCGCCATTGTAAGACCTAAATGCTAGCATGTTTCTATTAAGCTGATGGTTTAGCACGTAGGTTTACCATGTTCCCCCCATCATCCTTACAGTCAGACTGTAGAAAAGACAGCATGTGGTGTAAAATAGTTGTTGTTTTTTTAAATTAATGTAATACACACATAAAAACAACCAACAAAGGCCAACTACACATTAAAGTTAAAGTCAGTTGATTTTTGAGGATTAGAAAAAACAAATGTTGTACACATAAATATACTAAACCAAACACAAACATGCTCATTTATACCCAATGTTGTTGCAATTACTTATTATCAACAGATTAGTGCCTCCAATAAGCTGACAATAAGTTGACTTAACAACAACAGCTGGGTATAAGCTAACCTTATGCCAGCTAATGTTAGGCTCGAATGTCCCAAAAATCAAACATTGCCTCTGACAAACAGTTTGATTTCATTCTCGCAGCGTAGGAGAATTTATTCACTAAGTGTCCAAGTCCGGCAATGTTACATCCACTTCAAAGAAACTCGTACTTACTTTTTTTTTTTTCTTTTTTTTCTTTTTTTTCTTTTTTTTCTTTTTTTTTTCCCTCGTACTTACAATGGCTAACAGCAGCTAACAGAGGCTAACAACAGCAAAAACAGCAGCACTTAGCGACAGAAAAGTTCAGGATTTTCTCAACAACTCACCTCAGTATCACCGTCATTGGACAGAAGTTTGCTTAACTGAGTCATATTGGACTCCTTTTGTAAAGCTTTACACCCTCCTCCAAATTTAATTGTAATTTAATTGTAGGATGTAGGCTGACACCCTACACTCCGTACAGATGGCGACCAGACTTGTTTGTCCTACAACAGCCACCATAGCTAGATTTATGCACTTGGGAGAGGTAAGAAAACATAATTCAGTTGACTGCAATGTGCAATCTACTGACATCTAGTGGTGAGATTTTATACACTGCACTAACTTCAGAATATCACTGCCAGCCAAAATGTAGTTTCAGCACCAAACTTCCCATAAAGTCACAACCTGTTGTGTCTACATTCTGGCTTTGCTGCAAAAAGATTAACAGTAGTCATGTGACATGTGACGGTGCTGGTAGCTATTTTGTTACCTTCTCCGTTTGTTTGAGGTCTTAATGCTAAGATGACTGACAAGTCTAATTTCTTATTTAGTGTACAGACTTGAAGTGAGTGAGGTTTTTTTTCTCATTTAACTCTCAGCAAAAAACTGAATAAGTGTGTTTTAGAAAAGTTCAGGAGACAATCAAGTACCTTTGTATTTTTGTCATTTTTTAAAAAATGAAATAATGAACCAAATAATTTTATAGTTTTATTGTTGTTGTTATTTGTCTGTTTTTATTACTGTATTTCATAGGAACGTGTTCGCAATCACAAGTACAGAAGTGTGGGAGATCTGGAGAAGGACATTTTCCTTCTGTGTCACAATGCTCAGACTTATAATCTGGAGGGATCACAGGTGAAGGGATCTCAGGAGGAATTCTTTCATTCACAAGCAGCAAAATAGTTTTTCTCCACAGTTCCTGTTATAAAAACTCTGATCGCGTGTGTATGTGTGTGTGTGTGTCTGTGTTTGTGTGTGTAAATCACTGCAGATCTATGAGGATTCTATTGTCATTAAGTCTGTTTTTGAGAGTGCGAGACAGAGAATCGTCACAGACGAAGAACAGAAAGAGACGGTTAGCGCCAGTCACAGCAATAATGGCGGTGGAGCTGAAGACCAGTTTGTTCCATCAGCAGGTGAGGGCTGTGTTTTAATAACTAGGGTGAATGGAGAAAAAGGAGTAACATTTTTGTTTGTCTGCAGTAGTGTTTTGCATTAGACTTATCATATATTTCTTTCCCTTTTTATAACCAGTGAAACCATTACCAGTTCAGATCAAGAAGGGGGCTAAGGAGCAGAGAAGCAGAAATACTATGGCCAAGAGGGTTCATAGTGATTTAGACAGCGATGAGGATCTAGAAGATAACACCACAAAAGATGAAGGTTGAACTAAAAGACCCTGCTCTTTTTGTATTCGTGTCCATGTCTATTCTCTGCCACATCCCTTTTCATTGGTTTCTTTATGTTGTTGTGTTTTTTTAATTAAAAGAAAGCTCTTTGAAAGTAACCGTGAAAGGACTCCTCAATGTGAAGCACTTATAAAACAGTGCTTTTTTTTAGATGACTCACATCACTCAAACACATCTTGCTGCACAGTGCTGTTCTTCTCATTTAGCTGGTCTTTTATAAGAATTATGATTTACGTTTTATCTGCTTTAGTCCCCGTGATAGCTTCTGCAGATATAATGTAAAGCACCAGTTTCATTGACTGTTTTTAATCAATATATTTGATTGTATGAAATGCCTTCATATGTCTTTGGAGCATGATATGTATCTCTGTCCTGAAGCTGGCTCCTCCAGAGGAAAACCTGCTGATGATGATGTATTCAGGGTCAGGGCATCGAAGCACACAGGAAGGTCTGTTTAATGAATCGGAGATGAGCAAATTAGATTTGTTTAAAGTCTCTGAATGTGATTTTTAGAGTGGATACAAGTAAAAAGATATGTGACAAATACTGGTAGTATGCCTTTTGTCTGTTTCTGATACTTGATGGAATAAGTTTGGATCTAACCAGGGGTACTTAAGTCAAACATTTGTATCCCTTGTGCTACAGTATATTCACATATTGTACAGTTTGTGTGAAAAATAACAAAATTTCTTTTCATTTACTCTCCTACTATTTGGGGAGGATGAAAGACATCATTGTTAAGACAATCCCTCAAAAACCTGTATCAGTTAAACACTTGCAAAATAAATTTTACCAAAAAGCCCCACTGGTTGGAATCGATTATTTTTAACCCGGTGAGCAGAACGAGATGTTAAAATGTTTATGTATTTGAACTGTGTATAAAGAATCTGCCAATAGATGGTGCAAGAGAACTGTTTGTCTGGATCTTTGTCTATACAGAGACAGAATTCATTAAAATATACATTGTACAATATCATGTAGCAATTTAAACAGTATAAGAAATAAATGCAAAGAAATGTGATATATGCTAAGTTTATATTTACATGTAGTGCAATTTAATGTTATTATTATAGCGCCAAAGATGCTTTATATTATTAGGTAAAGAGCTTACAATAGCGTACAGTAATATAGAGAAAACCCTAAAAACCAAATTTTGCACTTTTTCATCAATAGTTTCTTTAGAATTGTGAGATGGACAGTGGATTTATGACTGGCATGCACAAATTGCACAAGCTCTTAGCTCTCTTGCCATATGTGTTCATGGAAGCAGGTACAGCTGACGGTAAATTGTGATCAACAGCTCTAGCATATGCTTTAGTCATGTTCTCCAGTGTTACAGCAGTTACATATGGGCCCATCTGTGGCAGTGTCACAGCCTATCATGTGCCCACCCAGTTGCCCATCTTGAAGACGTTCAATTCGTGTTATTTAGAAAAGATAAACAGCAAACAAACATAAATAGCATAGAAGCCTTCACTGATTTATATGTTGAAATTTACCCTAGAAAGAATTTCAAGGCTTTAGACGCAAAGCTGGGAGCTCTCATGCAGGAAGTTGGACTGATGCAGGCTCATATCTGTTGAATAAACCAAAGAAAAATTAAAGTTAAACAGCTACTCACTGCTCACTAAGCTCAATGATCAACTCCATATGTTTTCATGTAACCCATAAACAAACAGAAAACAAAAAGTAGTGCTTTTCTGTGTCGTATTACATTCATCTGTTTCTTCATCTTCTGCCTGTAGTTTCATTAATACAAATATTTTTTTACTAATTCTTTCATATTAATTTAGGCAGATTAAGGTTCTTTAAAGATCAGGCTGCATCTCTTTAGCTTGTAAGATGTTCTGCTTCCTTTGCCAACCACCACTTTATATTACCTATCAATGCTGTTTTGCAATGTGAAGCAAAAAGGAAAGTTTTAAGTTTATATGAACCACTTTAATTCAATCATACGCCCTTAAAATTAACAAAACAGCCAACATGGAAGTACCAAAAGTTTAGTTCCACTAATTACCACTTCATGCTGTTTAGTAAAGTAAGTCAGCCCTCATTTCTATAGCTTATTTCTTTTACCCCCAGCCATTTGTCTGGTGTTAGTTGACAAGTTAGCGCGCCAACAAATCACTGAAGGCTTCATGTCAGCAGTCTCCAAACCAATGGGTTACATCACACAAATATATCTACATATATAATGTGTAGTGTCCATCGAGCTCGTTCGGTAAAAGCTACAAAAAGCTAATGTTTGCTATGTGAAATCATTTGCACTTCAACATTTAATAAATTGGAAGGTGTCATAAGTACAAAGCTTTTTACAGGTACTTACAGATTAACAACATCCTCAGAGCAGCTAAAAGGTGTAGGCTCTTACAATAAATAGCTCTGGGAACAAAATGGCACATAGGACTATATCTTTGTGATGAAAACCTCGCAGAAAATTACACATAAACCTAATGGAAGTGTAAGGATAGAGATGTTGCTGAAGGTAGCTGCGCTAATGGTTTTTTCAAATTAGTGCAGCTCCAGAAGGTGACTTTAATCTGTTGAGAAGACAATCTGTTTTTTTTTTTTCCTTTACCCACAGGACATCGATTTAACAGATAGAGGGATCCACATTTATCATAGCTTTCACTAATCGCCTGTTGTATAAGGTAACTGCATTTAATATCATTGTACTCACTTTAAAAAAAATATTCTGTCAACATCAGCGCCTTTAAAATGAAGTTGGATCATTTTGAAATTTGCGTGACACATTTTGTTTTGGTTTTTTTCTGCCTCATAAAGTTTGAACGCTGTCAGAATGCTGACAGGTGGATTTTAAACATACCATATAAAAATATCTGCTGCCAACTTTCACAGTATATAGAAAATGATATCATGAATCTAACACCGCTGCTGTTTCAAGGAAAAATGTGATATTACTGCACACTGCAGCGTGAACAGTAACGATCTGAATGTAAACGTTAGTAGCACCTCTATTGTTTTTCCTTTGCTGATGGTGCAGTTCTGTGGTTCACAGAGTACAAATAGTAACTTTAAATTTGTGATCTTAGAAAGCTTAACTTGGTATTGTTTTAGCATTAACCTGTGCAAAAACATTTCTGCCATTAACAGCAATCCCACCCATCCATCCATTTTCATCCGCTTTATCCGAGGCCGGGTCGCAGGGGCAGCAGCCTAAGCAAAGAGGCCCAGACCTCCCTCTCCCCAGCCACCTCCTCCCAGTGTAGCATATTATTCTTGAATAACATAACAAATGAAAATGGCAGACTGAAAATTTTAGAGAGTTTTTTCTTTCTTTCACTTTTGACGAGTGTTTGATCCTGCTGATAGTTTTCTTCTGTGTCAGTCTTGTTTTGAGTCATTACCGTTCTACAGGAGCAATGACCTTAGACAGGAATGAACTCTCCAACACTACCATAATTTTTCATCCCTGAATGCCTTGATAATTATCTAATATAATTGTGCTTTTCAGCAATTCAAGGCACACAATGCAACCCCAGTACACCATTAAATGTCCACTGTATTTCACAGTGAGGATGTTTCCTTTTGCAGCTTTATTAAAATGATCTCAATTTAAAGTAGGTGACTAAAACTAGACTAAAATGAAAATATAGTTTTTATTGAACATAATAAGAGGACATTCTGCAAAAAGCATTGTGACTTGACAACATGCATTTTAGCAAACTTTAGTTATTCTTACCATTAAATAGAAAACAGTATAATATTATAAGAATTGCACATCTCCTTCACAAACCTGAATGATAGCAATTATTATATAATGATTTAACATACTTGAAAGACTGCAATTTAGTATACCTGTGGTATTCATCAACCTGCTGTCTCTTCACCTGTGGTCTAAAAAGATGACTCACTGGCTTTTTATTAGACTTTTCAAGGTAAGACTTTATCTGTTAATCTAGTCATAGGTGCCTGGCTGTAAAGCAGGTATTTATTCGCATCTGTCATTTCAAATTCCACATATACAATATTTGTGGTATGAGAAACTTGTTAAAAAGAAAAGGTTTTATAATTAAGACTTATACCTTAAGTCTGCCAGCTGGTGCATATGATCAGTTGGTGCATTCTAATGTAAAGTATCTTTGGACAAATCCCGGTCACAAAAATTAGCAGGTAAACAATTGTAGGGACCCACGCAGTTACCATTTGATCATGTAACTGGTCGTTGATTTATTATAAATGTTACTAGAGACACATATCATATCACAACATCACTGTAAAACAAGCACCAAAACCTGCTCAGGAAACCACCCACTCTCTTAGCCTCTATAGAGTATTGAATTCATATGTAAAATATGAATTTTGATATTAAATTGCAGCAACATTGCGTGTGCACTAAAGGAATTTGAGGAAACTCCCAACTGTAAACAGGGTCTATAAAATCAAGGCAAATCAGAGGACCCGTCAGGGTTCCAGACAATGTCACCTGGTAGTGTTAAAGATTTTCCATTAATCCCTTACTCACAGTAGTTCTTATTGGCAGAAGAAGCAATACAATAGTTATTCAGCCACTTCCACATAATGCTCATTCAAGCCATTATACTCTTAGTGTTTATTGACTGGTATGGAGTTCATTATAATTTACTGCCGAGCGGTTGAAATGAAATTCATGTAAGGTAAATGTGTGGGTGGCACCTTATGATTTTTGCCATTACCAAAATGAAAGCAGAGATGAACAGTCTTAGTCTGTCCTTTCTGTCTCTCACTTATTTTAAGCTCCATAAACATTATCTATATGGAGAGAAAGCAGAAAGTAGCTAATTGTTGTGGCGATGTTATTTTCAACTTCTTTATTGAATCATTGAACCCTTTTTAAATAAGACGCAACAGTGAATGATATAAATAATATATTGAGTTTAAACTTATGAAGCCATTAAAATATACTGAAGGAAAAATATTTGATAACAAGGGGCAACACTGTAAACCAGCAAGCAACAAGCTGATCTAAATTATAGTGACATGAGTGTGCCTGTGCAGTATCACATATTTTACAAACTGGCAGGTTTAATCTGAAATGAAAACAAAAATCAGTTTTATTTATATCATATGTATTAAGGCATTTGTTTCATTCTTTCTTTCTTTATATGAAAACACTAAACACGTTTGGTTATATGTAAGTTCCACTTTCAGACTGTAACAATATGCAGAGCAATATTTCGCATTTCATTACATTCACTTTGAGGTTATAGAGGAACATAAGCTTAGCATTCATCAAAAAAAGGATTAAACAGACAAGCCTGCCCATGATGAGTTATGTTTTACACACAGCATATCAATGATGTATTGTCCCAGTTTAACCACTGAAAGCAGTTTTATAACCATTATACCTACAAAACACCATTTATCCTTAAAGAACACATTTTTTACATTACGGATGTTATGCGCACCAATCAGACAGTGTGCACAGTTACCAGCATACACAGAAGAGACCATAAATAACATGTGTCAAATATGTGCAAATCATTTTTTTAAATATTTGTATAAAGTGTATAGAGTTAGAATGTGAACAAAAACAGAATTGAAGATACTACACTTGTACTTCTTTATTAAATTGTAAAACTACAATTTTAAAACTACAATTTTCTGCTGAAATGGGAGCTCTTTGGGGACCTTCTTATGAAAGACGTCTTTGTTTTTTCAGTTTAAAATGCCATGTCTGCCCATGACCCAACATCTGAGAAATATTTTCACAGCACATGGAGATAGTTTCTTATGCTAGTAGTGTACTGCCATCCAGATGTGATCAAACTATATCCATACCAAATGTTCATGAGGCAAAAAATCAGTGTTAACAATAGCACGAAACAATAGCACGGCCTGCTGTTACTCACTATTGACTGATTTCTTTGTGTGCCTCTGCTGTGAAGGCGCACCATTTGTTTTCCTTTTATACTTCTGGCAAAGTAACTGTGGGAGCATTTTGCTACAGTGCCTGCTGTAACCATGGCAATTGTAAGGATAGCAGCATTAATTATGGAGACCAATTAAGATTTTTTTTCAATTCATGAATAATATGGGGGATCTATTACAATCCTAGATGCTCATTTCAAGAAAGGTTTGAATCCCTGAGAACCAAAGGCTTGGGTCTCATATGCCTCTAAACACTCAGCTGCAGTTACTTTCTTTTAAACTCTTGAATCTTTTTAATGTCACAAAGATGTTCTTTAATATGATTATAATAAGCCTCACTTATCCATTTTTCAACTCTTTTGTTTTCAAGTGGCAGCCACTTAGAAAAAAGCTGGTTTAAGGAGATAAAAAAAGATTATTCTCTTGCCATTTAACTTCAGCCTATCTTTGTTCATGAACAAAGAGGCCATACCAAGGCCAAGTAAGGGATAAAAAAGGACCTTGGTCATTTGGGAGGGACTCAGAGTAGAGCTGGTACTCCTCCACATTGGAAGTAGTCAGCTGAGGTGGTCATGGCAGCTGACTAGGATGCCTCCTGGACAACTGTCCAACTGGGAGAAGCCCCCATGGTAGACCCAGAACCCAGCGGACAGAATATGTCTCTCAGCTGACTTGAGAAAGCCTCAGTGCCCCAGCCACCAGAAGAACCAAAGGAGGTGGCTGAGGAAATGAACATTTGAGTATCTCTGCTTAGACTGCTACCCCTGCATCCCAGATTATGGATGGATAGATGGATGGACTCTCTACTGCAGTTGTCCGAGAACAAAAATAATGAGCAAGAAGCAGGAATCATAGGTGCTCTTGAGATGTTGTAGAGACGTTTCCAAGTCTTGAGTCATTTTAAAGTCTCTGCTTATATCATACTTTGCCATATACACCATAAAACCATAGATATCATAACACCATAAGACATATCTAGATTTACAAGGAATTAAAGTAGTCTAAATTCATCTAGAACAAGTTAAAGAAACTTCTTTGTTTGTGAAACGGGGCAGTCACTGCACATTGTCAAAGTCTGCCTAAATCTTGGACACCCTTTTCAGGTCCTCCATGATCACGTCTTGTTCTTTGATGTCATTTTTACCAGACAAGCACTCTTCCTCCTGACTTGAGCTCTTCCTATTTTCCACTAACCCCGATCCAACTCCAGAGCCTGATCTGCTGGGGGCGACAGGTCTTAGGGGGACCACAGCATTTCCTCTGATCCGATGGGAGTAAGTCCTCTGGCGCAGAACGTCAGCAGAGCACAGCTGGAATTTGAATGCTGCCTGGAAGCCTCTGCGGAAGTTCTCATTGAAGAATCCGTAGATGATGGGGTTGATGCTGCTGTTTGAGAAAGCCAGCCAATGAGCTAAGGGATACATGTAAATATTAATGACACGATACTGATGCTGTGTCAGGCTGATGTAGTCGCTCAGCATCATCAGGGTCCACAGAGGCAGCCAGGATAAGATGAAGAGCAGAGCCACAACGAGCAGCATCATAATGACTCGCTTCTTCTTCCTTGTGATTGTCTGACGACCTTCCATGCTTGACTTGTTGTTGCCACTACCTTCTAGAGACTCACTCCCACTGCCCCTAACAGGTGAGATAGTGGTCTTGAAGAGCGTGTAACCAATGTGAGCATACATGATTACAATGAGGCTAAGAGGAGCGAGGTAGATGTTAGCAAAGAGGACAGTAGTGTAGATTTTCCGCATTTCCTGATTGGGCCAATTTTCGCGACACCAGTAGAAGGGACGGGTGTCGTTGTTGCTGCCGAGGACTATTCGCACCCTCTGCTCTTTTGTGACCTGGAGCATGATGCCTGAAGGACACATTATAGCCACAGCCAGGACCCAAATGATGACAATTATTAGTTTGGAGGTGGCAATGGTCAGCTTCTGCTTGAAAGGGTAAACAATGCAGCGGAACCTGATAGAAAAGGGGATTAAAGAAGATGTATAAAGGAAGTGAATCTTTCAGAGTAAAACAGACAAGTGAACAGTAATCAGAAATTACAGAAATGACAGCTCTTACCTATCAATAGCTATTGCCACCAGAGTAAACACAGATGCTGACACAGATATGCCTTGAACCATCCCACTTAGCTTACAAACTACCCGACCAAATGGCCAGCCTGCCCAAAAGAAGACAAAAGAAGATAAAATCATTGATTTATTTCATTTGATTATTTGAACCGTCATTCACACAATGACAATGTCTTATTTGTTTTTGTTTTTACTTTATAGCAGTTTTTATTACGATTAAATTGCCTTTATTGGTCTTCTTACTGCTAAAATTAACAACTTTGTTGACCTTTCTCTATTTTAGCATAAAAAAAGGTCACAAGTAAAAACATCCTGTAATGTGCTCCAATAACACTCTAGTTTAAAATTTTGAATTTCCATGTGTTTAAGTGCCTTAAAAATAGTGAAAGAGAGAACATGTTACCTGTTATGACGTTGTCCACCAATGTGGTCGGCATGCAGAAGATGCCGACAAGCAGGTCACTGATGGCGAGGTTGAGAATAAACAGGTTGGTGACCGTGCGCATGTTTTTGCTGCGCAGCACAATGAAACACACCACCCCGTTGCCCACCATGCACACCAGGAAGATAAGCAGGTAGGACACAGTGAAGACTGCAGCCACTGAGGGCTTGTGGAGGTAGAAATCAACATAAGTGATGTTTTGGAAGGTCAAAGGATTTTTGTGCACTCCTGAGGAGTTGGAAATGGAGTTCAGGCCCTCCCATGAGGTTGTGTTTAGAAAATTCAGGGTCATGGTGATATCTGGATGTAAGAGAGAGAGGAATAGAGTCAGGCAGTACTGTAATCTGTTAAGGGATTGGCCATTTCGAACAGCTTTTCTAAACAAAGTCAACTAATCATTAGCCAGATCAACATGGTCCTCCCGATGGGAAGGCAATCCTGATTGCCAGGAGAAGAAATCAATTGGTAATAACATAGAACAATAGAACCTCACCGGTAATCAATAAACCAATTCTTGGGTCAGTACAAGTGGCTTGATTCAGTGGATGCTCACACTGACTGATTAAAAGTCATCTGTTCTGGGAGCAGTGGGAATCACTACCTGCTGGCCTGTGGATTGTTAGCGCAGTTACTGTAAGACAGCAGTCTGGGAAGGTTACCTTTATTCTGATCTTTTTTTTTTAATTCTCCAAAGCTATGCTCATATTTCTCCCAAGACTTCGATGTTGAACTCAGTTACTCAGCTATTTTTAATAAACTGTTAATTCAAACTGTGTCCTTGTGTCATGGATCAAAAATCTAATGCATAGGTGTTTTAACCTCCTGAGGCCCCCTGAGGCCACCCTCTTATTGGAGCATCACATTTAGGCTTTTCCACTCAACAAAGTATTTTCTATTTTGAAAAAGCACTGTTTAAAGGTAATACTTACTTTTCAGACTTGTATTCCAAGCAAGAGCTTGCATCTCAGGAGATTAATCGAACACATCATTACACATTGTAGTTTTTGTTTTCTTTTCATTTTTATAGAATCAGGTCAAGGCTGTCCTCCAGACTATTTAAACAAAGATGAAGTAAGCACTGTTATTTTTCCTAATAAAGAACAAGAGATCGTTACGTTTAGATAAAGATAAATATCTATCACAATAAAAGCTCAGAAGCTGTTAAAGGTAGCTTGTTTGTGCTCATGTACATATTTAAAATGCAAAAATGTATTTTACACATTCAAAATTATTTCAGCATTTTTTTGGTTTTTTTTATAATCTGAAATAGCTGGGACTAAAAATTAGTTTATGCAGATCCATAATTGAACTACAACTCTGTTCCTGATAAATAAGCCAGAACTGATAAAAACTAATATTCTGAGAAAGACTTACTTACTTTTCTAAAAGCCTACCAAATCACTTTGGTTGACCCTTGCATTCTTACCTTAAACAGCTGATTTTTTTACTCCCCTTTTTCTGCCGCTACAAGTGGCTAAAATCCATTTGACAGAAATTTCACTCAGAGCAACAAGCTGCACACTGAGACCCCTTGCATCCCCTCAGTGCGCCTGCACAGGCAGAGACTGCTGTAGCACTTATAAATGACACAGACAAGATTCGCTTGGGAGGGATAGATTGGGTGTTGCAGGGGCTGGGAGCAATACATGTCCCTGGGCGTTGTGTGAACTCATCACAACAAATGTCACACTAATCAAGGACTCCTTGCAAGTGAGGGCCAACGGTGGCCATCAGAACAAACAGCTGATTTTTGGTTCTTGGGTTTTTTTTCGCACATTAATCTGATAAACAGGTGCTGATTAAAGTGATTGCTTGTCTTGGATCAGCCTTGGATTTAACTAAGTCTGGCATTAGTCAAATCTTACTTTTTTGCTATTCACCCTTCACACTCACATTGCATAAGTGGAGAAAATGTGAAGTCTAAGTGATGAAAGTCTGTGCAACTGCATTAGATTTAACTGAAGTCAAAGTCAACTTTATTGTCAGTTCGGCAATAGGTGGACATACACAGAAGGAGGGGAAAAACACTGTAAAGAGAATTCATGATTAATCGGAAAATGTGCTTTGAAGGTAACTAATAAGGGAAAATACATCAACTGTAGAGAAGCAAGGAGGAGGGATTTAAAAGTCATCAGTATCTGAATAATGCAAGATCGAGAGATGAGGAAGAAAGTGTGTGAGGAGTGATTGTACAAAGCGATACCTGACCAGGGTGCAGAAAGTTTTTGTGCTTCGCGAGTGGAATGCTGAGTAGAAATCGAGATAGAAGGGAAGAAGCCAGCTAATGTTTTTGCCTCACAAAATAGTTAATTACTGTGAGTGTTAGAAAAACACTTCAGGCATTACCTGCAGTTGCTTCAGGTTGTATAATTAACACGTTAAAACGATTATATCTCAAATCTCTATGGACTCTGACCACAGAAAGAAGTCAGAGGGCGGAAATTGTTATGGCCGGGCAGACTGGCTTCTTTTTTGCCTTTAGTTTTCGCTTTCTCAAAAGTCCACAGCTATAGTGTTGCTCTACATGAAGTTGTTAAAATGTCATAGTATGTCTAAGAATAGTGGCAAATTGTAAACCTTGTGAAAAATGTGAGAATAATGGAACATATGCTTAATCCGATACAATACGCCTCTTTGTCCTCAGGTGTAAACCCATGGAAGAAATGAGAGGGCAAGACAAACTAATCTCATCTAAAGCTAATCTCACAGGAAAATATGGGATGATTTGAAAATCTTACTCAAATAAACATAAAGGACTAAAATATTTCTTATGTGCAGTATGTACAGTCAGAAGTCACATACTCTGGGCATGAATGTCATGGTAATTTTGGGCTTTTGATGATTTCTCTGAACTGTTGTTTTTCCAGGGTAAAATGATTGTACAGCATACATTTTAAGCATAAGTTTGAATTTATTTGGGATTTTATTATAATCCACACAAGTTCAAAAGTCAGAGTATACTTACAGAGTCAAATCTTAGCAAGGTGCATCTCGACCTGATGGTTTTAGTAGCCATCAACAATACTTATGGTAGTATATTTGATTTTGGGGGGCAAAACTGATTGGTTTCCTGACAAAGATTCGCTTTTAAGCATAGTCCAGAGAGTTTCAATAGGGTTTGAGGTCAGAGCATTGGGAACACCATTCTAGGTGTTAGCCTGCTTTATCCATTTCAAAACCAGTTTTGATGTGTGTTTGGGATCATTCTCATGTTGGAACTACTGCCTGTGTCCAAATTTCAACCATCTGGCTGTTTGGAGGTAATGTACCAGTACTACTGGCAGCAAAACATTCCCAGAGAACCATGTTTGGCAGCTTGTGAAGTGTTCTTAGGTTTAAAAGCGCCACATTTACCCCTCCAAACAAAACTCTTATCATTGTGGCCAAATAGTGCAATCTTTGTCTTCGTCTGATCATAAAACCTTTTTTCCAAAAAACATTTGGCTTGTCAATGCAGGCAGCTGCGAGTTTAAGTCAGTTGGTCAGCAACCACTTGGTTCATGGCGAGGTAAAACTTGCTTCACTTTAAAGTAATTAAAGATATATGCTCTAAAATCATTGAAATCTCAAAAAAAACCCAAAAAACAGAAATGACATTCATAACCATGATGAGTGTATGTAAAGCAGCATAAAACATCCGTCTATGGACCGTGTATTCACCCTCAACAAAATAATGATGTTATGGCACTGCTGTGTGTTCTGGACATGGCTCAAAACACATGTAAGGTGGACCTGAGCTGAGCAGAGCACATTTAGGCCAAACATTCACTTTTGTCTGCGTGCCATAAAAATTCCCGCTCGTGCTTTTACAAGCGTCCTGTGAGCCAAAGCTTTTTTCACATTGTGTTGTGCTTTATGTGATTTTCTGCTGCAAACAATTTGTTTTACTTTTCACACGGCGACGAATGCATAATTACAAAGCACTGTTGTCATCAACAGATCACATTTGTCATGTTGCTGAACCCACACTGCACAGATAGTGCTACGTGCCAGCATCCTGGTGCGCGCTGCTATAACACATTTAGCATCTTGTTACTTTCATAAGAAACATTCCTCAGCTCACACATAACAGTTAGAATTAAATTATAAAGTGACCACAGATTGGCTCTATTAGATGTGACAATTCTAATAACAAATCGATGACTGCATTGCTTGGCAGAGTCAAAGATATTTTATTATGGAAAAAATAAATAAATAACTAACAGCATGACCCTGTTGAACAGCCTATAATGCCCCCTGGGGAAAACACACTAATGGCCTCTCTCGACTGGGAAATGAAACAGTGAACAAAGTCTGGACAAGCAATCACAGGACACTGTTATGAACCTTGGAGCCCATGTCAAGGGAGAGATGAACAGCGTGCACTGAGGGCCAGCAGTTTATTATGAGCAATAAAAGCTGCTTGGGCAGTAACTGAGCAGGACATTTGTTTCTAGCTGCGGCATGAACTGTTTGCTTTCCTCAGATCAAGCGTTAACATTTTAATGAGGGAGTCGCCAATAATCTGAACAAACTGTAGATACGACGTGAACGTTCAAGAAATGTGCTGATATCATCATTACGTTTCCCAAATATGGGATGAATAAGTAATTCCTATCTTCTTTTTCCTTTTTTTTTTTTTTGAGAATCATTTACTCATAAATTCTAGTCGTAAGGAATAAGAACCACATTTAGATTGCCAAAGTGGATTTTCCTAACCTGGCTGCATACTCTGAATGCTGCTGATCTTAGAAGCAGTATCTTTTACCTGCAGTAACCAAAGCAATTGGTTATAAACTCTTTCCAACACACACAGTTTTCTGACAGATGAGACTTTTCTGTGTGTCTTGATGCAGCGCTGAGACAGTCTTCATCAAATTTTCTATTTTGAGCTGTTGGTGTTGAACATGCGCGTGGCTTTTACAAGAGTCACTACTGCCCCCTCGTGCAAAATGCAAAAATGCAATGCTGAAATCACACCACATGGTTTTACTTAAGTTATTGTTTTAATGGTTGAATGTCAAAGCGCATGCATTACACTGACCAGTTTTTACAATCTAATATTAGGTTGCCCATATTATTAGAAAACGTCTCCTGTTATGTGAAGCAGAGGTTCAGAACACCTTCAGTCAGGTGATATCTCCATGACCTTTTACAGTCACACCATCAGTCATGTTTGGTTGCTTGGACAACACCAGTAATATTAAGTATTATGCAACAAAACATGATGTTCTCTCCTGCACCGGTGGAGGAGGCAGTTATTACTCCCCCCCTCCCTTTTGGCAAGTAAAAGAACACAGTGTTTCACAGCAATGAGCCAATTTGTTTCATTTAAGCCAACTCGAGTCCTGTGATCATGGAAAATATGCAGCTTTCCTTTTTAACTTTCTTCGCCCTGTGACTGAGCACTGGCATCTATCAGATTAACACTTGTGAAGCAGACAGTGGTCACTGCAGAGGAAAAGGTAGCAACAGAGCAGAACTCTTGATGAAATATAAGAAATGCTCCTCGAGCTGCCAAAATAGTTGGAGAACAGCCAGGCAAACATAAAGCAGGGCAAAGATACAGAGATTTGATGGTTAAAGAAAAACACAACAATTTAATTAAGAATCATTTGGACCATTTTATTGCTCTTTTTTCAAATGCTACTTCATTTAAAAAAAAAAAAAAAGAAAAAAAAATTATTCCTTCTGAGTAACCTAGGATTATTTGATCACATAAGACGCTTGTATAAAATCGTTAACATCAAAAATATTACAATAATTGCAGATTCAGAACCAGAAAGTCCAAAGAGATCAAGATGTGCAGCTCAACGCACAAAGTGGAAGACAATGTGGCTTTTGTGTCCAAGCTACATGGAAGCGATTGCTCAAAGCAAGAATCAAACCCCTATTTGCACTAAAAATCAGAAGTGACACCAACTGTGCGTGTCATTTCTTCAAGGATCATCGATATTTCAGGTCATTAGGATTTATTACATTCAGATAGGCAAGGACACCTTAAAACCGAATCAGTTAAAGTTACCAGTGAATACTTCAATAAGCAATAAGTAGCAACAAGCATGATCAAGTCATTTGTCTAACGTGTGATTGGCATATTTCACTGCTCATCCAGCTGTTACTAAATTAAATTTGGATAATGCATAGACACCAATGTCTCAGAAAAATATCCTTGCGCACTAAAAAGCAGTAGCTCTTCCAGAACCAGAAGTTGCATTATCGTAATAATCTCACAGTGATTGTTGATTTGCATAAAACGAAACAAATACATATAACACACAAAACAATAAAAAGATTGGAACTTGATTAAGTTAACATATTTTGAACAAGTTTTAAAATTGAACTGAATCAGACTCAGTAACATGTTGATACTTAAGTGTATAGGAATATGAAGCATGGGATGGGCTAAATACTTCTCAGCTCTTCCCAGCTTTCAACTCTTGGACCATCAGGAGGAAAACAAGACTTTCTTTCTCCTTAATATTTTATTCATCCAAACTAAAATTGTTAAATAAACATATTTAGAAATTTTTATTTGCTTTTTGATAAGAAATGTGGGTGATGCTGCCCCTTTAAATCATTGCAGTTTGCACATAGTATTTAAATGTATCTTAAATGATTCAGAGATCCTAGTGCCAGTTTGTCTGATTTTTAGGGTTTTTTTTAGTATTTGATCACAAATCAATGCACAGCAGATATATTAATATATCACGCCTGGCACCTACAGTATATAAGAGGTAGTGCTGCATACAGGTGTAGTACATGGATAAATCCCCACAATGGGGACGACACAGCTGAGTGGATACAGATCAAAGAAACTTCAAATTTCCACAAAAGGTTAAATGGCTAAGTTGTATTTAATATTCAACCAGCAACCTTTATGAGTTTAAATATAATAAATAAAGAAAAAAGGGGAGCAACAATCAAGATTAGGAAACAAATATAGTAGTTCCAGTCTGCGTGTTGATGAACCATTTACTTCTTGCCACATTCAAGCATGTTGCATTATTTTTCTGGGGGTGTTTATGAACACGCATCTTTAGATGGATGCTTCACATCAAGTTCCTCGTGTAAGTGTGCATAGATTAGTCTTTTGTTCACTAAAGGAGGACTCTGAATCCTCTGTGCAGTACCTCCACTGTGTTTGAATCTCCAAGGTTCCAAGAGCTATGCCTTAATACCCTTAAAAAAAATAACTACTAAACACAGTACTTAGGAAGAGAGGCTGGTTATGTGGGATATTATTAAAAAGAATAAGTGAAAGTGGTGTGTGTGTTATGAAGCTCAAAATTGGATCTCTGGGTCTATTTGATGATTACCACAACTCTAGCCTGATTCTTGTTCCGCTATTAACATACAAATTGGGAAGATTAGGAAAAAACTGTGTGACCTTGTGATGTCCTTTTGTCTCCTGCAGTAAAATGATACAAATGGTCTTGTGTCAGCACTTATTAAAATTCAGTACCACCAAAGTCTTTCAATGACAAATACTTTTCCAGCTAATCGGATTCAAATCCTCGCACGTGGCATATTAAAAAACACTGTTATGAGGCAGTATTACAGTACAAAAAAAAACTAAAAAAAACTAAAAACAAAAGAGAGAATGGGTGTGGTTTCTATGTAGTGCTGGTTTTTTCACAGGACACTTTCGGACCCTTTCTTGCAGATGAAACAGCTGTCCACAGAGTCCCGGCGTATTCGAATCTGAGGTGAACCTTTTTTGTATGAACCGCTGTCGAGACTGAAAGAGGCAAAAAATGTTACGCCTCAGGAAAAACTTAAAAATCACATGGTGTGTAATATTTGTACATTTTGCCTTTTGAATGTACAAATATTCAAATGACAGCAGGTTGTCACTTACTTATCCACAGACGGAGAGAAAAAGTAGTGTTCAGCACGGTGTATGGGGTTGAAGGAAAGTCGACGATGGAAGTCCTGGTGGGGGAAAAAAATATGACAAAAAAACTTTTTATAACATCAATCAATCATGAATTTCAAGTAGTAGGGGGGGGGAAGAAAAGCAAGCACAGCAAAGCTGTTTTTTGTGTTAAAAGCCCAAATGGGCTGCTCAGAAAAGCATTAGAAACAGACAGGAAAGCATGCTGATCTTTAAAGATGTTAAATGTCATATGAGTGAAATGCAAGAGGGCTAGCATGACAAGAAAAGAAAGCCTTTAGTTGGAGCGGCCCTTTGAAGCTAAAGCAAAGCAAATCCTGACTAGTACTCACTATCCAAAGATTTATCTCCCAACATGGGCTCCTGTTCCATCATATCCATAGAGATTTTTATACTGGGGATATTATTTGCATGGTAGGGGTAGTCAGACTGTGGGAGGAGGGAATGAAAACATTAACACTCACGGATTACTTTGATGTGGGGAACTGGACGATAACCGTTTAATGAAACTGTATCATGCCTTTCTTTTTTGAACGCATATGGACATTTACTTACAAATTCAATTTCACTGTCAATGCTTCCCTTCTTCTTGTTTTTCTTTTTCTTTTCATCTTCTTTCTTCTTCTTGTCTTTCTCTGGGATGACATCATCCAGGTAGCTGAGGTCATGCTGGGAGAACACGTAGTCCATTCCTTTGCGAACAGCAACCAATGCCAAAACCTTATAAAGAGAGGAAAAGTTTGAATCAATTAAATGTTCAGGGCAAAATACAGAGCTCTGTGCACTTGTGACTGGTCACATCAGCCTTGCTTCACCATGACAGGGAAAATGATGGCAGCGACAGTAGATTTGAGGATCCACAGGAAGGCCAAGCACAGGGCCTGGATGAAAGTAAAGAGGTGGATGCGTCTCTGGGGAACGTGCCGCAGGTAGATCAGGTCCGGCTGGTGCTTGGCAGGCATGAGGAGCAGCTGCAAGCGATCCATGAACTGGATCAAGGAAACAGATAAAAAGTTCAGTAGGTTAAGAGATCAGACATGCTGCAGTTAGAACCTGGAAAACAATTCAGAGATTTTATACTCCTGTATGACTTTTCGTTTTCCAATTTTGGTTGATACTCTGAGACAGCAGTGCTACGCAGTCAGTTTTTTTCCTGTTAAAATATCCAATAATGTACCAAAGTATAATGTAATCCAAGTATTGATAAATTACCTCCGCCAAGGAGGTTATGTTTTTGGAAACGCTTTCATCCATTCCATCTGTAAACTCAATAGCTCAGAAAATCCTGAATGAATTTCCATCAAACTTTGTAGACATGTAGATTAGACTCATGTTAAGAATCTGTGAAAGTTTGATTTACATCACCAACGTCTTCAAGGTCAACTTAATAATTTATGGGTTGAAAAATGACAAAAGGCAACTATGATTCTTACAAGTGTGGTGTTTGTTGTCAACATATAAAAAGTATCATAACAATATTTAAAATATCCGGTCACACTTCCCTCTGACCTCTCCTTCATGGTCTATAGATTGAGCTGAAGGTCATAGTGGTAATATTGATGACTGAGAGAGCTATTTAAAACTGTGTTTCTTACTTGTATGGTTTATACTGTATTGACAACAGTGAGGACTCTAAATATCACATTACTTTGGGTGTATGACCTCTCCCTCAAGGTCAACATTACACTGTCAAGAGAAAGAGCTGCCTAGTTAGTCAGAAATATATGCTCTTATAATATTAAGCTCAAGCTATTCATCTCCACTTATTTACAAATCAATATTGATTTTCCATTACCTACATGTGTAATCAAAGTAAACATCCGTCACGTTATCCTAAAGTAAATACTACCCAGAGAGTGAGCTACTTCGGCAGAGGTTTGCACTCTCAGAGTTTTCCATCCATCCATCCATTCACTTCCGCTTATCCTTTTCAGGGTCGCGGGGGGGCGCTGGAGCCTATCCCAGCTGTCATAGGGCGAGAGGCAGGGTACACCCTGGACAGGTTGCCAGTCTTGCCAGGGCTAACACACAGGGACAGACAACCATTCGCGCTCACATTCACTCCCGAATTCATACCTATGGGCAATTTTCCAATTAACCTATCCCCACAAGCTGCGTGTCTTTGGACAGTGGGAGGAAGCCTGAGTACCCGGAGGGAACCCACGCAAACACGGGGAAAACATGCAAACTCCACACAGAAAGACCCCAGCCTGATGGTGGAATTGAACTCAGGACCTTCTTGCTGTGCGGCAACAGTGCTAACCACCGTGCTGGCATCTCTCAGAGTGGTTCTTTTTTAAAATATTATTGGTATTAAGGACAAAATAAAATAAGATAAAATACTTTAATTTCCACCTTTTAAGCCTATTAAACAAACTCTTTTTATTAATAAATAATTATGTTTCTTTTCAAAGTTGCAAACCTAAAGGAATTATTTATTTTGGATTGAAGAATTCAAATGATATGAAATATTTTGAAAATTAGGATTTCTTTTCCAATGATAAATTAGAAAGATTTTTTAATATAAAAAATTACTGCAAAAAAAATCATTGTTTCACATTTTTTACAATAAGAATAATAAGTAAATGACACAATTAATACATCAACAGACTGTATAGACTGTATAGTTAGTGTGGATGCTAGCTAGAAAAATAATGTATTAAAATGTACAAATTCCAGGGACAACTTTTGAGAGTCTGTTCATTCTGTTTTATTTGTTCTTTGTGCTTGGTTTAAGTGTTATTACTTCTTTTCTTAATAAAACACAAAAATAAATTCATCATATTTTAATTATTACGTGTGCTATGTTTTTTTTTCCAAGCAACCCACCCAACACTGGTTAGTAGGTAGTGAACAGGGCAAAGTGACTCACCTGGACACCATTGAGCGATGCCACACCCATGTAGAGGAACACACCATAGAGCACTGGCATGGGAATGAACTGAAGAACACAGAACACAGTAAAAAAGATATTAATGTTACACGTGTGACTGTGACTTAAAAAAAAAAGAGGAAACAGAAACACGCGTATCAAAGCTACCCTCTCAGAAGAAACATGACTTCTTTTGGCTCACACTGCTTAGTAAAAAAATAGTCCACAAGAAGCTTTTCTAAGTATGTTCTTTTTACTGAGATACCAGTGTGACCGGGCTTTTACCTTGCACAGGACTGAGAAGTACCTGCTCCTAGATCAGCATAAAAAAAAAAAATTAAGTAATATAAAAAATATAAAATATATGAAAAGAAATAGCTAAAATGAGACAACTTAGAGCAAAAATTTAAAAATACATGAAAATGTTTTATTTTATGCCACTATAATATGGTTCATGCAAAAACAAAATGCTATTTCTGAGAATCAGAAACACAGTATAGAAAATCCCCTCAAGGGGGCGTACCAGCTCAAAAAAATCACCTCTCAGAGTCTTCACAACTCATGGGCAGCTCAACAAAGAAATGGAAATTTGAGAAGCCGAGGTGCTGCAACTGGAGCTTAAGCCCTGATGCACATTCTTATTTCACAACATATTACTTCAGCTATAGAAGCTCCTAATCGGATGAATAAAAGACTTGAAATTATTTTACATTTAAGAGGGAAGACAGGAGTTTGTCCTAAAACGGGCGGACAGTAATCCATAATTCCACAGAAGAATTAAGAAGTTGGAGCACTACCTTGAGGATAGGAGCCATGAAGACAGAGAGTCCCGTCAGGATGAACACGAAGATACCAGTGACTCGCTGTTCCCTGAGTTAGAGGGGGAAACGTCACACAAATTAATCAGCAGATTTGATTCAGAGAAGTTAAAACTTTTGTTGTTTTTTTTAGTATGTTTATTATTCCCCTAGGCAAAATTCACAAAAGACAGCATGGCATCTACATCATACACACACCTTTTTGATCATCTGTGTGCTGGAATTTCATGTCTAATGGTTGCATATGCAAAAGTTACATAAAAAACAATGAGCATGATGAATCTAAACGGCTCACGCTCCAATCAGTTAACCACATGGAGGAAATCCCTGTCATCAACTATACAAATCCATGATGATACACAGTCTTTCCAGACTTGGTAACAAAAAATAAACTTTTTCCTGACCTCCACCTCGCTGACAAGTTTGTTTTGTTTTCATTTTTCCATTTTTTCAATGACGTCTGTATGGAGTATTTATATCTGTGTGTACACAGAGAGAGCTCTGTGTAGATTTACCCTTTTCTGTCATTTTCCAAGACTGTTTTCTCTCTTTCTATGTTCTTTTGTTCCTTCCTGACTGTCTAATTCATGATTAATTGAATCTTTCCATTTCCTCCCCTCCTCCTGTTGTTGCTGGAGAGTAATTGCCTTTTTGGATAAAATGATTTTTCCTTTTCTAAAGAAAGGACTGTGCATGCAGCAGGTATTTGTCGCAGTGTGTGCGTATGTGTTACTGCACACAGCATTATGCAAACCACCTGAGTGATTTCTTTTTTCTTCTTCTTTTTTTTTTTTTTTTTTAATCGCTTCAATCTAAAATGAATGCAATTAACTAGCTAGTACAATCGAATACTGACAGTGCTCTGGGAAAACTGAGACACCTTTGTTCGAGACCACCATGCCAGAATGAATTTAATTGTTAAGTGACGTCAACACAGCGTCCAGCAGCTGCTTTAACTCACCTGACACCCAGGAATTTAGGCTGCTCTCCGGGAGCAGAAGTCTCAGTCTCCATTTTCAGAGAGTCGATGTGGGCGATGGAAATGACAGTGGCAGCCACATACCATGGCAGGCCCATGAAAGAGCAGATCACTATCAGGATGGCCACCCAGAACAGGTCCAAGTGATAACCTGCCCCTTTCTAACAGAAGACAAAAAAATTATATAACAAGTGGTTCCCACACTCCAGATACTAAACAAATCATGTGCTGCTGCAATAGTGTAATCAGAACACACTGAGCGTCATATTAATAATATATCAGGAAGTCTGAGAATATATGTATACAATTAGACAAATATAATGCAGTGCAAATGACTACAATTGACTGTTTAATCCAGAAACAGATAAGGAATAAAAGGTATTTCATTGCATGTCATTCCTGGTACTGCAGGTAAGATCCATTTCTAGACTCTTTTATCACTGCTGCTCTGTGGCTTTTTGTTCAGTCCAGTCTTAGTTTACTGTTGGAGTCTTCTTATTGTTGTTTATACTTTGATTTTGGCTTCCTGTGTCAATTTTTAACTAGTCTTTTATGTACCATTCATTGGATTTTCACGGTCAACATTTTTGTCTTATATCCCTTCATCTTCCTGACTTTGTGTATTCTTCTGATCTTTAGAAACTTGTACTGAAAAGAAATTCACTGACAAGTTCTTGTTGTCATTTCATGAAACTTGGCTTTACCTATTGATGCTTTGGCTGTCCTGCACTTTGGTTTTAAATGTGCTACAGAAATAAAAAATTTACATACTTATTATTATTTATTATTATTTATTACTTAGTTTGGATTCTTTTCTGTTCTTTTTTATTACTGAGCATATTCAATCGTTTCATTCTTCTTAAGCCTTCAGATGGTGCACCAACCTTAAGTTTGTGCTCTTTCCTGTTGACAATTACAGCGGTGATCTGTTGGTCCATGAATAACAGAATGGTGACAAGCAGAGCAGGAAGTGCAGATGCTAGGTACACCCACCAAGGGTTTCCTCCAAAAGGAGGAACAAACCAGCCCCTCAGTGGACTTGTGGGCTATGGGAAAATAAAGAAAAAAAAAGACTGTTAAAAACACTGGAGACAGACTATCCAAGCCCAGATATCATCTCAAAAAGATTACAGATCTGAAATTACCGGTGCATTGTTACATGACAGAAAAACAGTGAATTAAGACTCTGTGATCAAACAAAGGTAGCTCTGTTCTTGCAACTTAAAGTTGCAACTCGAAGAGCTAGTTTATGTTCTCACATCCCCTATAATCAAGCTCTGTGTCCTCCTGGGTGTGCTACAAAGAAAAGCATTATGCTTGGATTTGGAAGAATTACACAGGCTTTCTTGCCGAAACATCATTCATTATAGGTGTAATTGGAGGAAAGAGCACCACCGAAAGACAATTCAATCAATGATTTCAAAACGTCACGATGAAATGAGGACTTTCTAGTACACTGGCAAACTTCCGGGAGATGCGTACCTTGAATTCACTTGGCACTAAGAGCTTTGGAGTCTCCACACCAACTAAAGCATCCACGCCGCAGAAGAGAAGGATGGCCAAGATGATCGCAAAGTCACTGATGAGTTTCCTCACCTAGAAAGGAGGACACGTTTAAGGAGGGTTTGACAGTGTCTTTGAGTTTGAAGAAAAGTGTGCTGACCCTTTTCTTTGTGTGCTGAAAAAAAAAATGCAGGCAAGCAAATATAGCTTGACAGACAATTGCACACTCCCACGTCCAATTAACTTAACAAGCACGGCTTTAGACTTTAGGGAATAAACCGGAGCACCTGGAGAAACCCACACAGGCACAGGGAGAATGTGCAAGCTCCACAAAGAAAGACTTCCATGCAAACCAAGATGCAAAAAAAAAAAAAAAAAAAGACTTCTTCACCCTCAAGAAACACGAATCAATAATTTTAAGTAAAATGCAACTGAAACATATAAAAATGTGGTCACATATTAAGTAATCGGGAAATCTGGGAAAATATGCACCACAACGCTGGCTAAAACTCATCTAGATGTGGAAAAACGATGTGACTGTCACTCACTCGGGTGGGGAAGAAGCGGCTCGTCTTGAACTTCTTCAGAGACATGGAGCAGGTGTAGGTCCCAAGGAACAAAATGAAAGACATCAGGGTGATGTCAGGTATGTAGCCACAGCTTTCTCCAACTAACTGTCCTCCATACTTCATACACTGCTTCTTGGTCAGAGATGCCAAGGTAGCATTTACCGGCTGGAGTGAAAAAGGCAGAAACAGAAAAGAACAAAACAGTTATCAGTTTCAACCCCCCCAAAAAAATGCCTGAAGAAAAAACAAAACAAAACAAAACAAACATACAAACAAAAAAAAAATCACAGCCTTTGAAACAGTGAATTCTGACTCATTGTTACTGAGGGCACTACATACCAGATCAGTACTGTTTGTCAGGGCAGATAGATCAAAGAGTTCTGACGAGTTGCCTAGTGAAGAAACAACATAATATCTTATCACTAAAACAAGAAAAACAAGAAAACGTCATCTAATAAATGCATTTGCCATTTTAAATCCGTGTCAAAGAATATTGGCAAGTCACGCGACACAAAAACAGTGTCTCAGCAGTGCTGAGAAAGCGATATCTACAGGGTCACACATTCTGCTATCATTTGTCATTTTCACTGTAAATACAAAAAATAAATAAATAAACTTAAATCTAAATTAAAAGACAAATTAATCCAACACACAAACCATATATGACTATTCAACTTTCAGCATCACATGGTATCATCATTCCTGAAACTCTAAGGCAAGGGTAGAGCCTGTACACTGGGGGAGCAAAATTGGCACAGTAAAGACTCAAGTGCAGGAGGGGAATAAGTTTTTTTACTTTTAACTCTAAAGACCTCACCCCGACATTCATTCATTCGTATTACATCAAAGTGATAGGTAAGCAAATAAATAACAGAAACCTTTGTTTTTTTTACTACTATATTTAAAAATCCTTTTGGATAAAAGTGGGCTGTATGTGGCCCACGATGTGCAGTGAGTAACCCCTGCTTTAAAAGAAGCCCAAAATTCAGGCAAAAGATGGTTTAGAACAGAGTGGAGGTATCCCACTGCTAATGTTAAAGGTAAAACTCTTCCTATTACTCTGGTATCTTCTCTCTATCTGCAGCAGCAGCAATAATAAAGACTACGCACCAGGCATGCAGCGGCAGTCGTACTGAGTGACAAGGTTGGGATCATAATCCGTGTTGATCGGGTGGTAGTGGGCCAGCTTTATCATCTTCTTGAAAGCATCGTAGATGAAAATGAAGCTGATGAGCGCCGAAAAGCCTTCCTCTGTGAAGCGTGTGAAATACTGCACCAGGAAGCTGGCATCTGTGGCGACCAGCACCAGACAGAACATGCCCGACCACAGTCCGATCCACAGCCGGAATTCAAGGTAGTCGAAGTCGTTGTCTCTGAGGGAGAGGGTACATTTCACACAGAGTGAGCAAGGGAACTCTTAGGTCTCAATATTTTATTTTACAATCCACCCAAGAATTCACGGCACTTTCAGAAAATACAAGGCGCTCAGAGGTATATGAATATTGCTCTGGGGTCCTCCAAGGGAAAAACGGCAGCAGGTTTTTCTCTTTATTGCAGCTGTAGGATAACATGCATCCACAACAGCTGTAGTGAGCAGCTGCCACTGACTCGGCAACAGTTGACTCGAAGCACGATAACACTGAGAGGGCACAGGCGCCACAACACTTTTCAGTCACGGCGTAAAATTAAATGAGAGTGAATTATTCATAATGGAACATATGCAGCGTGGTGTTTTTGGTAACGCTAGAAGACTCCTTTGGGGGTAAGAGAGGCAGTGTAGTTGGAAGGAAGTGAGAGTAGGCAGTATTTAATACCCTTGAACTGAGGTGAAATGACATTTTATCCCCACAATAATGTATACCTAAAATTTAGGCACTGCTATCACACCATCATGGCGTGTCCTTGCTGCTCTCGTCTTCCACATAGTCATGACAGGAAGCAGAAGGCAAAACAGGCGAAAGCTCATAAACACAACCAGCTGACAATCATTTATTACCAGTAAGTGCAAAGAATAAATAAATAAATAAAAAGTTCCAGTGAAGCAACCTTTGACCCAAAGTCACCAGCCTACTACTAAATGTGAGTAATCTCCCTGAATTCTTCGAGCTTATATTTTTAAATTCTCTTGTAGTGGTCACAATGATCTTTATAAACACACGCATCTGTCCTTTGGGGAGAGACTGTACTATAAATATCTGCAACAGTCTACTGCTGCTGTTTTTGACCTCTGTTTAACCCTTGTGTACAGCCGAGTGACTTTTTAGCCATGAAATACTCACTTGCTGAAACTAAAGAGGAGCCTTTCAAAGACTAGCACCGGTCCGGTGCTGCTGAGAATAGTCAGGGGCTGACCAGCCAGCAGACAGAACACTGCTCCCGTCAGTGCCGTTCCAAGGAAGCTTTCCAGCACTCCCTACGACACAGTACATGCAGGGGAGGGGGGGGAAGAATGAAAACTTTACATACAACACTTCTCACAATATTCTGCATCCTTTCTCATTTTATTCCGCATTAATTATTGTGTAATTCCTACTTACTCACACAGGAATAGTGTTTTCCCCATACACAGCTGCAGTTCTGGTCAATCAGGACAGGCCTGTTTAGTTTCCCTTCACGTTTTTTTTTTGTTTTTTTCTTAACACTTTATTTTTAAAGCAACTTGCACTGGATGAAAAGCTAATAATGACAATGCTGTAGCAGTGAGCATACATGGGGAAAGGTCCAGCGAGGGCAGGGAATCCCTCTGTTGAGTGGGAAGGTGTAGCGACGCAGGAGTATTGAGGACCCACTATTGGTAAGGGAGGGGCGGGTGGAGGAGTCATTAGAAACACAGCCATGACGAGGCTACTGTGGCTGATTAATCTGGATCTGTAGTTATTTACAGCCCGGGCAAATCTCCTGAGGCTGGTGCTCCTCAGGTCTCTGTCACGTGAGAGGCCAAAGAAAGCGGCTTCATCACCATTCAGCCTTTTATACTTCTACACCGTGCTGTGAGAGGCATCGGGGTGGATGCGGTTGGCGCTGTATGCTGACATATCACAATCATACGACGCTTCCTGCTAACAGCAGGTGTGACAGATGGATGCAGAGTGAGCCTCTGAGCTCAACATTACCATGGCTTATCTGCTGCAGTGTGTTGTGTTAGTTTAAAGGTTTAAATCGATGATGACGGTGACAGCAGCAAACACTGTGCAAATAAATTCAGTCTGAAACTCATAAATGGACAGTGTTTGCTTACGGCAGACGGAAATATGTGCCATGAGAGTGAGAGGTAGAAGAATGCAGGAGACAAATCACACACATGTGAGCAGAGAAGAAATTTAGAGTTGGGCAAGGATTTGGGAAATCAAGACAGTTTATCATTGTTTATCAGCTCTTTAACCTTGTCACATTTACACTGTGCATGAGCAACAATAAGGGGCTTTAGGCAGCTGAGAATTTCTTTGAAAATGTTGAAATAATAGACTGCTTCAAAACAGAGGAGTACACCGTGTGACACAATGTATTGGTGTAAACAGACAAGTAGCCACAAACAACAGTGAGGCAATCACATTGGCAGAAAAGCATAAATATAAAGTCAACAAAAAGCAGAAACACCAGCATTCCACAGAGCATCGCCGGAGAGCCACGGCTATGAGAAAGAAAAACACACATAAAAAGGAAATTACACAATGCTGCAATGTTTTTGCTGAGATTGTTTGACTGATGAGACATCGGCAGGGAGCAAACAAGCTTTTGAATCATCAGAGTCTGACTTTTTTCATGTCACCGATAAAACACAAGCATGTCAAATTGGGCTCTAACAAAAGGTTTTAGCAGTCTTAGAAATGCCAGAGCGGTGTGAATGCTGGGTTTAAACACAAAGGGATGAGGGAGGTATTACCTGCATGTTTTCTGTAGCATCTCCAAGCAGACCTCCAAAGGTGATCGCATTGGTGACTGTGCCCAAATAGATGAACAAGATGGCAGACAGAGACTGGATGTTCAGCGCATCATAGAAGTCGCTGGCGAAAAAGGGCAATTTCCGCTTCACATCCAAGATGAGACCTCCACAAAACCTTCAAGTAGGAGACATTAAAGTTAGCAAGCATAATATAGTTCGCTTCACGTATTCTTCCTCTGTGTTTTCTCTTTTTTTTCTTTTTTTCTCTACAGTATTTTCACAATTACTTTCCAGTGCGCTGAAGTTCCTCTCCAACTTGGTGTCCTCCACCCCCTCCATGTCCTGTGTCATAGGGAGTGTCGCCATTCATCTGAGGTGCCTCTAATCCGGTGTACATGTTCTTCCTTTAAAAACAGAAAGCAAACAAATAAAAGCCCACAAGCTTTCAGTTAACTCAAGCATGAAGATCACAGGATCGCTGTCATGTTTCTACTATCAAAAACAGAAAATCATGGCAAATAAACCATAAATATACATGCAAGTGCATAATGCATATATAATACAAGCTGCATACATTTTTATTTACAATAGTCTTTAATCACTTTGTTAATCACATCGGTGAAATAAGAGATTATCTAAGGTTTGAGAGAAGAAGTAAGATTCTCAGTTTCTGAAAAGGTTGACCTGCACTTGGCCTGCAGCTTATGTTGAAACTTTATGTATAACTGTGTAACAAAGGATCCTAGAGATTAATAATAACTGCTGTTGGGTGGCATCTAAATACAGTGACACTCGGTGCATGATGGGATGCACTGAGTGTCCCATGACACTCCAGTGCATTGAGTGCATTTCAGGATTCTCTAAAGCCCACGTTCTCTTGATTTGCTGCTGCTCGCCCAACTTCCACAAAAACAAAAAAACCCACAGTGCTTTTGAGTCCCCTGGCGCTGGAAAGTGCCAGGGGACTCATGGAAAGCCATGCAGACATCAGCACAGCACCAAAGTAGAAAAAAAATCATGTTGGACAAACATTAATACTGCCCAACCCCCCTTTTATTTTTACGTCTGCATAAATACGTCTATGTTCACATAACTTTTTGTAGATTTAACAGATTTATGTGCAGCGACATCATTCATTGGGATTAGGTGGATTAGCAGCGGACCTCTTGTCTGAAGAAGGCAGGGACTTTGGTGGCTCTATCCTGATATCAGGGTCCCACTCGCCAGGGGGCAGGACAATGACCTCATCCAGGAACTCCTCGATACCAGCCAGCAGGTCCTGCCTGTCCTTTGCTTTATAAGCAATATCGTGGAATACCTGCCAGCACACAAACATAAGTGGAGCTTTAGTAACCAACAATTCACTGTGTCCCCTAAACTGTAACAAAGTAGCATAACAAAATCGCCATAATATTCTAATTACCATGTACCCAAATAATGAATCAATATCTGTGCGTCTCACGAGCAGCGAAACAGGCATGCAAGATAGTACTACGAGGGGATGACTCAAAAACGGCTGAGAACGGCTCATAAAGTTTTCATGGGAGTAAAGTTTAACTTGAGGAAATCCTGGAAAAACACTTCCTATCTCACCGTGTTTACTCGAGAGATATGTTGGAAAGAGCTGAGGCCTGTGGGAAATTGCCCGCCAGGTGATCTCAGGATTAAGAATGTTATGAGCTATCAGCTAACATTCCTGACAACACTGAGACGTTAAGCCAGGAGTGAAGCTACACAGCAGAGACACAGAGATATTTAAAGGTGGAGCAGGTTAAAAAACCTGTCATTTTTCTTTCCATATGATCTGCTTATGCCAAAATAAACTTGGCTCAAAAAGTTGTAACACAGAGATTAACAATTAACCTCTCAGTTGGACAGGCCATTCACTGAGACATATAATCATACAAGAAAAACAAAGACTTGGCTCCAACCACAATTGGCAACAGGAAGGGTTAACATTCATTTAATGAATGCAACTGGATAGCCCAAAACCATCATCTTAGGTTCACAACCAGTCAGAGGCTAGTTAAGTTAAATCTAATGTGTTAAAACCGTAAAACTAGTAAAAAAAAAAGGAGTCAGTCAGTCTCCATTGTGGGTCATATTATTACAATCAGTTCAAAATTTAGTCCACAAGAGAAAATAAACCAACAAATACGAAGTTACTTCATACCTCATCGGACATCAGGGTAGCGATGGCTCTTCCTATCTCATGATATGATTTAGCTTTGCCCTTGGGACCCAAAAGGACGAAGAGAAATCTAAACAAAGATGAGAAAATGAGATGTGACAAAGTGAGAATCTCAAAGACTTTGATCAGTGTTTCAAATCTTGCAAGTTGGACCTTGGATTTTACCTTGTGGGCACAGGGACCTCAGTGAGTGCCCCAAGCATGACAGCCTGCTGCAGACGGACAAAAGCCACGAAGGGGGTTTCCAGGAAATCTACCTCTCCGACCAGCACGTTTGAAGCCTCAGCATCGCGGGGCAATTTTTTCATGAACTTATTCTTCAGCTGTAATCATGGAGGGGGGAGGGAGGGGGGGTAGGGTTAGGCTACAAATTTCCTCTTGTAGAAGTGATTGGGGCATTATGTACATGCAAACCTAGTGGTGTGCTTTGTTGGTGTCAGTATAAGTGTGTAGAAACAGGCAGTACCTGCCCTTCCTTCAATTATGTGCTGAACAGCAGTTTGGTTTTATGCCGTCCAATAAGCATACTTTACTACAGGGTACATCCTCAGTCTGGATTCATAGAGATCTAAACTGAGCCTGTAAAAACTTACGTCTACTAAGGGAGATGATTAACAAAGCCCTTGTTAAAATCTTAAAGAAAAACACACCATTTTGACCAATGTACAGTTTTATAAACAGTTGCTTGAGGGTGATTTCAGTTACTGTTTAACTACTTCCATGATTGCAGAAAAACTCAGACAATACAGCCCATTTACAGTTGTCATGAGTCACGGCGGCGAAAGAAACTACAGTGGATGACAGAAACTCACGCAACAAAGACAGTAAGCTGTTGTTACTCAGACCAGAGAGAAGAATGGAAGGTGTCTTATTTATTAGCATCTGGGGCTCACATGTGTTATGCCCTCCACCTTGCAGTGCCAGTGCGAGAGAATCTGGGCGCTGCCATGGCTAACTGCCAATTGTCTACACCTGACAAAGTGTGGATAAACACTAATAAAGCTAATGTTTCTACATACTCTGGGGTCAGTCTCCAGTCTACGTTGCATGCTGAAGCACTCATACAACCCAGTAGATGCCCTTTCTAAGTGCTGCTTTGTGAACATTGACAGCGGTGGCGCAAAATCAATATGACTCTATGCAAATAACACATCGAAACGCATTACCTGATCTTTCTCTGGCTTATCAGAGAAGTCACTCAGGCTGTTGGAGGTGAGGTTTCGGTGGGTTGTAGTTGGACTACCTGCAGAGAGGGGAGATTCTGTTAGGATCAAAGAGGACAACGGGCAAGAACGCAGAACTTTAAAAAAAAAAAAGAACGATATTTTTGGCTGAGAAAGAGACTGAAAAGAGACGGAAACCTGAGAAATAAGCTAAATGTGTCAGGGCTTAAGACTTAGGACAAATGTCAGACAGTCAGAGACAAGAGAGCATGATAGATGACTGGTTTAGGTCTGCTGTTTATACACGTAAATAGTTGTTTGAGCAACGGCTGGCAGACAACTGAGAATCTAAACTCTGGAACTCAGTTAGAAATTCTGCTACTGACAATGGTGGAGAACATTAGTCTATCACTATTTGATTTACAGCAAAATGAATATTTAGCTTTTTTCCCACCACATACGTTTCCAGGCTGATTTCATGAATAAACACATTAAGCCTTTTTTTTTTTTTTTTTAAAAACACAGTTGACTTAATGAAACTTCAACACTATTGCATTCTTTTCCTCTCTAATTCACAATTGTCTATCTCCATTCACACAAGTCTTCCATGGGACTACATTCCAACAATGCTGCTTTCAGCTGGAGGGCTATGACCTCACTTACAGAGGTATCCCATGCTGGAGCTCCTCATGACCTCACATGGTTCCTCTGAGTCTTGTGGGTTTAAACAAGGCACAGGGTGCTCGAGGGGGTTGCGGGCTATTGCACCCCAGATGCAGGAAGTCAGAAAGTACAGACCCACGTGGGAGGAAAGAAAAAAAGAGAGGAAAAGAAGTACAGTAAGATAGGAGGAAGGAGAAACAGAAAGGGAAAATGGACAGGTTTGTGTTAGAAAAAGAAAAGCCTACAACAGTAGTTAGAGTTAAAAATGAACGGAAAAATGAGGAGAAGGTGTTTGAGTTGATAAGGAGAAATAAGAGTTTCTGCATTACCATTCTCCTGGCTAGAAAATAGCCTGCTTGCACTGGAAACAGTCTTGCCAATATCTGCAAGAGAGCGCAAGTTGGACTTCTTGGTCTGGTGCCGATGCTTCCTCAGCAAGGTGTATGTGACCTTCTCCTTCAGGTCTGCCTTCAACTGACCACTCTCAATCTGGCTGTCAGTGATCATTTCTGTTAGATGGGACAGATTGAAAATCAAGCTTAAGTAGCAGTTGGGCTTTTCTAAACCTTCAGGAGCACTTTCGATCTAGTCAACCTCACGCACCGACAATCTGTGGCAGCGAGTTGGCCTCCAGATCCAGCACGATCGTGCCCTTCTCGATAAAGGTTTTCAGCTCCATCAAACTATGCAAGGACAGCGTGGCCACATGAGGTTTGCTCCAGCGTTCACCTCCCTTCTCCACCTTCTCCTCAAACTTGATCCACCTGGTCAGAGTGGGAGAAAATAAAGAAGAGGCAAAATATGCGTGAACCATACCAGAATTGGACAAGTGATTGTGCTCAGATGCAGAAGAATGTACGATCCATCATCTTTTTTCATCTTCAACCTGAAGGTTGAGGTCAAAATCAAAGGTAACGGAGGTTTAAAAATAAACAAAGGCGGCAAACAAATGGCGACAATATGGATTCTGTCCTCTTTACAAAACAGCAGTGCAATGTTTTGAAGTGGTCACAGTTCATAATGCATAAATGTGGGATGCAGAAACGCGTAGAAATAAAAAATAAATCACTAGACTTTAGAAAGCATACTATTCACTGGAATGGTGACAGCCTTCTCTGGAACCTTTAGACCACACATTGCTCGGAAACGGCGTTCAAACAAGATCCCATTTTAACGGTTCAACTTTGTTGCCACGGATAAGCTCAGCCTCGAAGGTAAGGCTCAGGACAAGGACTCTTTTTAATAATAATGCCTCAGATGTCACTACTACAAAGAACCATTCTCATGAGGCCTGGGGATGGAGTTTCCACTGGGGATAGAGTATCTCTCTGGTTGGCTGCGGTCCACGTGTCTGTGACGGGCCGTCTTGCTGTGGGAAGAGTTTGGCCACGGAGACAATGCGAGTCCTAAGGCATTCACTTACATGTCCTTCCGTGTAATCCCATCGCTCTTTTTACAAAATGAGACAAAGAATCAGAAAAACACAACAGCTCCTTATCGTTGTTTCGATGCTTCTAAAAGAACGCTCCATAGACAAAGCTTGACACAACACTTGTCTGTGCAAAAACTGACAAAAGGTGCTGAGATTTTTGAATTCACTGAATTCCTTTACTTGGTTACGTCGGACAAAGGAATAGCAAGTAACGGAAACGTAATGCTAAAGTAACAAGGTAGTCCTCAGCATGAAGCTTCATTTTACTTGAGGGGTCAGAGTAGGTGACATTAATCGTTACTTTAGGATTACCTCAAACACTAAGTAACGGATCAGCCTTACATTTGATTTAATTGCTGCTCAGTGATCAGATTTAGTCAGAAAAAAGTTGAAGCGTTCATGATGTTGTATACCTGCTGGTTTGTTAGCTTAATAATGATAATAATAACAGCAACCATTGTGTATTATAAAGTACTACCTCCTAAACCATGACAAAAGCCAACCACTGTAAGTTATACCAAGTTATACCAAGGTAACACGTCCCCCCCATGTAATCAGTAGCACTGCAGTGAACAGGGTAAGTAGGTCAAATCAGAGAAGGTCAGGTTAAAGATAAAATTTACTGATAGTCTTCCAGGAACATTTGAAAACAATAATTCTATGTGAAAGTCGCACAATGTTAGCTTGACTAGCTGGAATAACTGATGATTTATTGTAATACTGAACACGCCACAGGTGAATTAAAAGAAATCCATTAACAAGTGTAGTGGTTCCACTTATACATGCCAAAAGTTCACATGTCCCTGTATACTTGAGGCCTGTTTTGATCATGTGGGAGTTGCTGCCTTTTCCGGGTCTCACAGAGCAGGTACTATAGATCTCAATCAGATAAGAGTAGACTGGGAGTTCACTAGGGCACTGCCTATTTCCCTACACACACAAAACATGATTATTTATAAGGGATTGTGTTCCAGTCACGAGATGGTGAGCCACTTCCCATGGCTCTTAAAGTGAAATGGGGGGGATAAGCTGTAAGCACATTTAGCAGCTCACCTGGCAGTTTCCTTCCACTCCATCTCCTGCCCGTCCACTTCCAGAAGCTCATCCAGCTCTGTGAAGAGCTGGGGAGGTGGTGGGCCATCATCCTCCTCTCCCAGGATAAACCGGATTCTCTCAGCAGGAGAAACTGCAAGCAGAAAGAATTGAGTTAGTGGACAAACAAATCAGCAGTGTAGTTGCTGTCATTGTGTGAAGCTACACAGATGCCTGCTGTGCAGAACTTAAGGTTTCCTGTATAGGAAAGAAATTGCAGCTGCATAATCATGCACAGAATAGAAAGCTCAAACAGCTGACTGGTCTGACAATCTGGCATGCATCTGTCTGACATCAAAACAGTATTTTCTGTAAGCGTGAGACCACAGTATATCTTGCATAGCAGACTTGCTTAAACTGCAACTGCTCGAATATCATCTCTCACTGTTAGAGAAACATCAGAGGTTTTAATTACTATTCAAAACAGTTGCAGCCTGGTTGGGATGTTACATAGTATGTTTTTTAGCATTTCAGGTAGCTTTAAATATTTTGTGGGGGGCAGTTTGCGCTGCGAATAAGGTGAAAGCACATGACCCTGTAAAAAGAACAGCGTTATCTTAGCTGGAAGGAAACAGCCTGACAACACATCCGCTTGAGGAAAAGATTTTCAGTAAAACACATTTTGCTTCCTTCTGAGAAAGTTTACCAAGATTTTTTTTTTTTAAATCAGCACACTCATGCATTGATAACCTCCACTGAATGTTTTTCTTCTACTTCTATTACTTCAATCAGAAACACGAAGACCATTAAGGAATATGACATCAAGGAAGGTGATGTGACCTCCACAGTAAGACAGCCTAGGCATATAGATTTCTCTTTTTATTATTCATAATAAATTATGTAACCAGTGTTTATTTATGCAAGTTATGATCTTGTTCTTATAACCAAAAATAAAACAGCAATCTCCGGGTTTAACAAGAATCTTGACAAAATGAAATGTGAGAACTGCATGTTCTTGTTAACTCTTCTGCGAAAGTTGTGCAACGATGAAGTAAGGCAACGAAGTGGAGGTCAAGAGCAAGACACAAGAGGCTATTTATGAAGGTGCCTTAATTTACTGTACCAGTCAGGATTCTGCAGGTTGATAGCTTATGAACGTAACGGCGCCTGTAACCTTTTAATCCTGAAACAGCGCACCAAAGCTTAATTTAGATTGTTTGTTTTTAAAATAGTACAGCTGGAACTGTTCTAATATAGACAGCGCATCTAATAATAGGTCATGTGAAGGTTAAGACCAATGACTCAAAGGGGCATGAAACACCTTTAGGATGCATGAACCTTCAGCAAGGATGCAAAACCAAAACATAGGAGATCCTCACACCCACAGCACCTTTCTGCTGTCCTTTTGCAAATATGACTTACTGACACCATACGGTGTACAAAACACTCTTCGCCTCTTATGTTTCACAGCTGGTGTTACCAATGAAAACCAGGCCTTTGTTGTGGTTACACACAACTTTTGAGTGGTCTGCTCTACAGTTTTTGTCAGAATCAACAGGATTATGTGGATTTAGATCGGTCAAAGCAGTGGAAAATCTTACAAGTGTAGGGCTACATATATCTGTCAGTATGTGCACTTTCAACTGGGGCTTTAGTTGTCTGGGACAATCTTGTTACACTGTATGCTCATGTTCTGTGACAGCGCAACCCCCATAGCCAAAGCACTGCTTGACATTTGCACACGTCAGTTGAAAACTCCTAACAGGGAGAGTAAAGCATGTCAGGTAGAGGCAACATGCACACCTTCATTTAATAGGGTAACAAAAAAAGATATAAAAGGTGGTTCACTCAAGAGGGAAAAAAAATGTTTATGCCAAGAGTAGCTCATCACGCAGTAGAGTCTGCCCTCTTATTCAACCATAAAACACTGTTTACAGTTAAGATCTTTTAGAGAGATACAGTAGTATGGGAACGTGGGAGTTTGTTTATGTGTGTGTGTTGTGTGTGAGCTAGAACGGACATTTAAATATGGATGACAGATTCAGTTTGAGCTTCTGTGTTAGGTCTGCTCTCCCGCTGCCCACTGATTTTCCAGTCTGTAATCAACTCTGTGGAACCCCTATGAGCAAACACTTGGCAACAATGAGAAGGAAAAACTCCAGTTTTTAACACGAAGAAACCTCCAGTAGACCCAGGCTCAGGGAGGGGAAGCCATCTGCTGCAACCGGTTAGGGATGAGGGGAGGGAGACAGGACAAAAGACACGCTGTGGAAGATTGCCGGAGATTGATAATAACTAATGGTTAAATGCAGAGTGGTATATAATCACATAGATAGTGTAAAAAGGGGAGTGGAGAAGAAATGCTAAATGCATCATTGGAAGCCTAACTATAAGCTTTATCAAAAAGGAAAAGTTTTAAGCCTAATATTAAAAGTAGTGGGTCGTCTGTCTCCTGAATCTGATTCCACGGAAGAGGCGCCTGAAAGCTGAAGGCTCTGCCTTCCATTCTACTTTTAAATTCCCTAGGAGCCCAAATCTGAGAGCAAAGTGCTCTTTTGGGGTGATACAGTGCTATTAGGTTTGTAAGTTCAGATGGGGCTTGACAAGTGGTTGCACGCTTCCACTCAAGTTATTTGTAAAACCCAAGAGCTAAGGTTTTAAGCATTACTCTCATTCATATATAAATGCAATCTATTATTATTATTATTCTCTGACACCCAAATTGAAAAGCCCTTGACAAGTTTATTTCTTGCAATGAATCATGCCCCTGTGATTACTCTTAGTTTTCATCTGAATGCGCAAGGTTTTTAATCACTACAAATTAAATCGCTATAGTAGCCGAGCTGCTGAGAATGATGGCCTCAACACTGCATTAAATTAATTTTTAGATAGGAAAATACCATCACAGTACATCAAAATGGTGTAACCAAAGAAAGGCATTTTACAAATGACAAATGATGTTGTCCTTCTGGCAAAGAAAGCAAAGCCATAGAAAAGAGCTGCTATCACAAATAATGGCTTTAATCAAAGATCACAAATACTAGAAAGGATACAACTGATAATTTTCACTGTATATGCTCTTCTGCACATCTATAAAACCAGGAGATGTAAATAAGTTGGACTATTTGTTAAAGACATTAGGGCTTGGATGACATGTACTTTTCTCCTATTCTCTATAATTCAGAATCCTGAAGCTATCATATTTGGCTGTAAAGATTTAGGAAACATGCCATCCAACCAAATACTTTCTCTGGATGGAAGTACCTTAAACTCCAACACCACTAGGAAGGAACATCAGGTCCTTTTCGTTCAGAAAAATTCACACAGTAAACAAACCTTTAGGACGGCCTTCTATTATCTTCTTACTATTACTTAAATTAGAAACATACTTTCTCAGGGTGATGGTGAAAAACTACCTCGCATTTATTACTTCCAGGCTGGACAATTGTAATTCTTGAGATACCTCCCATTTTGGTTAGTCTTTGTTGGCTCCCCCTGTTAAATCAAGATTTAAATAAAAAATTCCTCTACTTGAGTATGTCCTAAATAACCATGCCTCCATTGTGTCTTAAAGACCTTGTAGCACCTTATATTCCCAAAAGAGCACGTGCCTCTCAGAGTGCAGCCCTATTTCTGATTCTCAGAGTTTCCAAACGTATGATGGGAGGCACAGCATTCAGCTATCAGGCTCTTCTCCAGTGGAACCAGCTTCTAATTTGGTTTAAGAAACATAGACTCTTTTCACTTTTAAGATTAGGTGTCAAACACTTTTTTTCTGTTCAAGTTTCATTGATAAGTTTTGCTGCATTAGGCCCAGTTGCAGGGAGGCCTCACATGATGCACTTAGCAACTCTCCTATAAGATCTGCTTCCCTTGGATTTTATGGTGCTACTGCATATTATTAACTTTTTCTCTTCTCTCTGCACGTAAACTTTCTGCACATATAGTTGCCTCTGGAGCTGCATGTTCCTGATTTGTTGTTACTTGCTGTACTAGTGAATATTTGTCGCTCTGTGCTCATCTTTTCACTTTCTCCTCACCCCAACTGGTTGTGGTGACAGATGTTCCCTGAGGCTGCTTCTTGCCATTGGCCTCTTTCCAGCAAAAACAAAACAAAACAAACAGCAATTTCTCTCTATAAAACCGTAAGGTCATGACTTTAGTTGCTACGCTAGGTGTCCTGAGAAGGCAGGTTGTAATTTGGTGCTATATAAGTTTTATCCAAATGTAACAAGTAATAAAGCTCTTACTAACTGAGAAAACAAACTACAGTCTCCGATTGCATTCTCTAGACATATCGGTCTCTATTGTCACCTTATGTCACAAGTCTGAGAGTATTTTTTTTTTTAAAAATCAACTAATTGATAAAGAAGTTATTCTTATGTAAGCTGATGTTAGTTTTTTCCGCGTTTACTTAAAGTCGGTGGAGTTTGCATGACTCAGACAGTAATCAGGCAGGGCCCGTGACACCTACTGTAGATAGAGAGAGATTAATGGGAACAAAGCTCCTCTCATATTGTGGCACCTTTGAATGACTAAGCACTCAGGCTGGTTTACATCTGAGCATAAGGTGTAACAGAGGATTACAGCGTCAGAGGAGAGAAGATTACTCAGGTGTGGGGCTGCTGTGAGAGCCTGTGAAAAGACAACTCAATGTTACGCCAGCAAAACCAAGAAAGATGCAATTGTAAATTGTCAACAAAGCCAAAAAGTGGTCAATGGACAATGCCTATCATTGTATCTACTCGTGCTTTATTCACCCATTCATGTAGATCCCTTCAGACTCTCTCCCGTTTCTTGATAATGGAGCCCAATCTCGAGTCGTGCATTTAATTTTTAAACCTCCAACTCGTGTCTACTTTTAGGAACTGGCTGTACTTTAAGGAATGGTAAATAGACTCCTTCTTATATAGTGATTTTCTACTCTGCTTGGGCACTCAGAGCACTCTTAAATCTATAATATCTTGCCCAATTATACTTTGGCATGCAGACTGGAGCAGCCAGTCAACAACCCTCTGATTAGAAGGAAGGTAACAATTCACAAACTAGCCCTTCAGTGACACAGAAAATTAATATTTGTGGTACGTTTCTCAAACGAATAGGTTTCTATTTTCATTCTACAGTTGGAGGAGGAACAATGAATCTACTGGCTGTCTTACAAATAATTCTGGAATGCTTCACAGTTTCCTGGTGGATCGCCTCTTCCAGTATGCCTCGTTCAATGGTGTCACTCCAAATCATAGCATCACCTTCACCTCTATTATTTGTCCACACAAGGTGCCTATTGTTATGAAACTCTGCTCACTGTCTCTGAATCTTTGTTTGATTGTAGTCTTTTGAATGCTTATACAACTTGTGATTGCGGTCTTGTGTAGGAGGTTGGGGGCGATATTTGATGTCAAAACAAGGGGATATCCTTAAGATGGTTACATGAGCACTGCACCCACCCACCCTCTGTTCAAAAATTACGTGTATGAGGCAAAGTCAAGAAGAAAGCTGACCTAAGGGTTAAGATACAAGCTAAATCAGCTTGTTTTTACACAATGTATGAACTCAGGGTCTACACCAAAGCCCAGCATCATCATCATACCACTAGGATAATTGTACGGTATGTACGATTGGTTTATTCTTGATGAAATTCTATAAACTACCTAGGCTACCATGATTTGCAACATCTATATGGTGACTGATTCAAATATTTACTTCAAATTAAAAGTATTGTTTCTTTTTCTGTGCATTTCCATACAGAAACTGCACGATGGAGGCCAGTTTTTGCACACGTTTGCATGTTCATATGGTTTTAGATTTAGATTTATTTACTGGTTGTTTGAGAAATTCCATTTGTGCCTTGCGGTGACTGTTGGACAAATACGCACCTTACGTGTAATGCTCTCTACAGGGTGTACGTTTTAAGAAATGGCAAGTTTTTATTTCCTATCTGCCGCACTTATACTGATCTGAACCATTAACTGAGGGTGAAAGATGTGTCACAACACATGGTTGTTTGCTACGTCCAAAGAACCATTAACAACATAAAAGGCCACAAGTAGTCGCTGTGAATCGCAGGTGGGGCCGTTCATTCCTTTGATGTAAAGTGCTGCCTTGCCTTTCAATTCTTTTCCTTTTAAATTGATATGTTTCCAATAAAAGCCCCTATGATTGATATTAATGTGAGTTAAAGTGCCTGGCCTATAAAAACATGTTGAAAGTCGTGCGCTTTCCTCTTTTACTGGCTGTGTAAACGTCTACTGATATACATGTACTGATGCAAGCCTGGCAGAAAAACTAGCTTTTGATAGTGAGCTAAATAAGGGTTATTCTGAACTTTGGATCACCTAAAGCAGGGGTGTCAAACTCAAATACACAGTGGGCCAAAATTCAAGACTGGAACAAGGTCGCGGGCTAACATTAATATTTACTGGAAAAAAAAAAAAATCTTCCTCCAGATTTAAGAATGAATCTCTTCTTATGGACTCAAACAAGTTTTGCTGAAAAACTGAATATGGAACAAGCAAAGCTTAATACGAAACAATATATATATTAGCTGTATAATACCAGTAGGCCAGCTCTAATAGTAATTTGGTATGGCTTCGCGGGCCAAATGTAATTAGGCTGCGGGCCAAATTTGGCCCACGGGCCAGAGTTTGACACCTATGACCTAAAGAAACTATTTGGAGTCTCAGGTTTAAATATGAAACTGAACAGGTACCCTTTAAGGATTCATCTGAACTTTAAATATCAGTGGAAATACCAGTTTACCTTGATCCTATTGGCCTTTGTGGCCCTGTTGTCATTGTTCACACATGCCCTGATGAGTCAAGCGGCAAATCCCTTGCTCGAATGTATCTGACACCGCCACACACAACAAATTCACCATCTTATTGTACCAGTTTCCAGCATCATTTTATGGTGAATTCCAGTAATGATAATTGTGAATCTTGCTCATACCAGATGTAACATTTTGGGACTCTTAAAAACAAAAACAAAAAAAATGATTTACCCAAGAGGAGGTACAACTTTGGGGCTCTCTATTACAATTACACATATTTACTGTACACTGAAGCCAAATCATAGTGTTGCCATTGAAAACTGTGAGGTTCAGATTTTCCCACCTATTTTACCTAATTAAAAAAATGTCCCTTCTTCCTCATTAAATGCGATTTCTGTCTGTTATAATTCCTCAGGCTGTAGAAAACAATCAGGGGATTAATGGTTCAACCATGTCAGCTATAACCCTATAGCAACAGTAAGATTAGAATACTGTTGACAATCTTGCAGTCCTTTTTCATCCACACAGACACCGTTTGAGTGCTACTTTGTCATTTGGTCTTAAGGATCTCGTTTAACGTCTCTATATCTTGCCATTTGTGCCGAATCTTCCGTTTTACCACTTAGCTTCTGAGAATCCTTTCCCACAAATCTCAGAGCGCCGTGTTTAATCATCAGGTGACAGGTAACACCCCCCCCCCCCCCCCTTTTTTTGTTTACTTTACACACATTAAGCTATTCCAGTGTCATTTTCAGATTAGTGCTCAGCATGTTCCCATTCCCCTGCTCCCTTTATTCACTTGAGTGCAGGCTGCGGCTTAAAGAAAGAGCCCCTCGCACCCCACCCACCCCTCATTGCTCTGCCTCCTTACTAGGGAAAACTGATATCTTGTAGGCTGTAATTTGCACTGGACTTAATCCAGCTGACTTAAAGCTCATCTCAGGAGCAATTTATCCATCACCAACGTGGCTTTCATAGATGATTTCATGCACACTGTTTTTACTAAACGTCATGTTAGTGTCACCACGACTCACTGAGAGGTTTGAGGACGCTCACGTCTACATTCTCCCCGTCGGACTTGGACCCTTCTGCGCTCTGTTCAGGTCGTTCCCGCTTCTCCTTGTGGCTAGGCCTGCGTCTGTGGCGCCTCCTCCTGTGGTAGCTCTTGGGAACGTGGACACCGATGTACACAGTGTGATGACCTGTCACAACATAAAGCAGAGAGCAAGCAGATCAGATGACAAACACGGGAGAGAAAATAAATCACTTTAATCCCAAAAGCTGGGTAATCTGCATCGTCCACCGACAGGAGAAAAACTGCAGCTGTAGTGTGATGTAGTGTGAAATGTTAAAACATTTCTATTTCCTCTCACAGTATCCCATCAAATTGCAAAATTAAAGAAACGCCAGTGACTTCCTACACAGAGACTCGTACAGGAAATGATGATTTAATGTCTCCAGGAAGTAATTAGAAAGAATAGTGGGTGTGAGAAGACTGAGATTTCTTCACCCATGCATTTCACAAACATTTCTTTTAGGGTTAAATAATCTTTCATACTTGATGGTTAGCCTTGTTTTCTTGTAGAAAACAAAAGGCCAACACAAAACCACGCTCTTCTTTCAGACTCCTGTGCAGGCGAGCACAGGAGGCTCTTGCAGCTACTGCTTACACACAAGCAGCTCGACATAATCCCCAAGTATTTTTGCTTTGTGTTCATCTAAAAGAAGTGGTTTTGTGAAGTATGTGGATGCCTCAGTAAATTCATATGGGTGTCTCCAGATGCATTCTTTTGCGGGTTTAGCTGACAGCCAGAACTGGACAGGATTAGACAACTTGAAGAGACCTCTTCCTGTACAGAAACGTTAGACGAAGTGGATAATGTTTATCCTATATGTCTAATTCTGCACTGACACTCTGGAGGGTGAAAGAAATGACTGGTTTCACATTTGCTTGCACACGGCTGCATATAGTATGTGTGGAAAAAATGAGAATACATTACACTTATCACGTAAAGCTAAAGATAGTGGGCTGCAAAGTGTCTTTACCTTCCACTTCCTCTTCATCACAGATATGTTTGACAAATGAGGCTCCTCTGTCCAAGACTGCCTCATCCTCCATTCTAAAAGGAACAAAAAAGAATTAAAAATGTTACATAAAGATCATGACATGGGTTAGGATGACTTATGGCTCCATATTCAACATCCTCTGACCACTGTATCCACTATCACACCTCTACACAGCTGCTCCAAAGTAGAAAAAAAAAGTACTGTAATGTAATGTCACTTATATGACCATCAGAGTGAAATTCAACTTACTGTGAAACACAATCCTGAAAAAAGATTCTTATTCAGTGTGAAATGTTGTTGGATATTAAAGTAACATCTACATTCCAAGATCTATCTATAAATATATATATAATGTTAGCACAAATTTTATTTCAGGTTTTATTGAGGGATGCAGTGCAAAAAGTCTCAAGCCACCCCTCATTCTTGCTTCCAAGAAGTCAGACTCTTGAAAAATCATTCGCCAGGATTTCTGAATGCCTTTCAAAGGTGTTCTTTGGACTTTGGTTGCTTTTTCACTGATTTTCAGTCTAGTAATTGACCATTTTTACAGGAAGGGTTTCTTTGGCAAGCCACTTAACACTGACCTATAAATCGTACAAACATAAAAAAAAAAGCACCTAACTGAAAAAAAGATGAAACAGTATTGTGTGTAAACATAACAGACAACTTAGCAAAGAATCAATTTTAAAATGTATCTTTAGGGCATTTTGTTGCTAACAGTCTGTTGCAAAAAACACACAATTTGTCCCCATATCCCAAAATATAAGGCAGTTACAGGCATAAAACTGTGTTTTTGCACCAACAAGGTGAGTCCCAAAGAGCTATCACCTAAAGTCTTTGCATATCTCAGCATGGTCTGCAGTGTGTCCTTAAAGAATGTGAGGAAACAGGACAAATGCAGGGCAAAAGAAAAAGTGGCACACCCAATCTTTTTTCCGTAGCAGATGAACAGTATCTGAAAGTCATGTCATTAAGAAACAATGAAAAAAGTCTCAGTAGAAGGGTGGCTCCCCAGAGGCCGTTCTTAAGGAAGGAAAACGTGGAGAAAAGGCCAGCATATGCCAAATCAAATGAGAACTGGAATGCAAAAATCAGGTTTTATGGAATAATGAATCTAAATTTGAAATTTTTGCTTCAAATCATCATCAATATGTACATCAGGTGAGAGGTACAGCAGTGAGAGTCTACAGCCATCCGTAAAATACAGTTGGGGATTTTGTCAAGAGTGATGAAATGATGATTCAGAAAAGTACCAATTTTTTCAAAATTTTGATCCACTGTGCAAAATGTCCGATTGGCACTTGCTTTATATTTAAACTTTTACTGCCTATTGGATCACTCCAAAACTACACAGGAATAGCTTGTTAATTAACACCATCAGTAACAAACTTCAATATAATGCATCAAGGTCTTGCAGTGCCGGCAGGTTTCCCCTGCTCAACAAGGTAAATGTACTTCTACCCTCACCAGCATCAACTCAACTTGCCATGTTTGGAGGAAGAGAAATCCTAAGTACGTCCCAAAGAACACCGTCAACACAGTCATGCAAGGAGGTGGAAGCATTATGCTTTGGGCTATTGTTCTACAAAGGGTACAGGACCACTTCACCACTTTGAGGAGCCAATGGGTGGGGTCATGTGCCAACCTACTTCCCTCAGCTAGAACACTGGAGATGGGTCATGGATAGGTCACATTAAGGTCATGGAGTGGCCTAGTCAGTCTCCAAACCTGGTGACCAACTACAAAAAACGTCTCACTGCTTTGCTTGCTCCACCAGGTAGACAGTCATGTTTTGCTTGGGGATAAAAAGTCTCAAGCCACCCCTCACTCTTGCTTCCAACTTGCTACTTAGCTCACCTGGTAATGTGGATAATTATTTTCAACACTGAATACAGAAAACAATACACCATAAAAAGATGGGGAAAAAAACAAAACAAAAAAACAGGCTGCCTTTATATTCCACTGTGCTGAGCTATAAAGGGTAAGTAAAGACTTACCCTGTGCCTGTGTGTCAATTTACTGCGTCAAACTGCAGTGAAACTAAATATGCGTGTCACAATCAAATTTGTATTTTTCCACTCTAGCAGCATTTTTTTTTCCAATAAACCAAAAATAAATATTTGCTTCGGGATGCACACAAAGAATGCAAAATAAACACATGAGCAGTTTAAATTTGCTACTGAACAATGTGAGGCCAACGATGAGACAGCACAGAAGGAATGGGAGCAGTGCGCAAAACCGCTAAATAAACAAAGTCAGGAAGGATACAACGTGTTCCTTTGATTGCACTCCGAGCTCATCTGGATCTCCCTAGTGGATATGATCTCTGGCCCTAAGAACATAGGAGCACAACACTGATGATAACAGATGCAACCAGCTCCCAGATCAAATGGGTGTCGAGGAGTGGTTGGGTTAAGTGCCAAGTTTATATGCAATCCTTAACCTCTGTACCTTCTTTTTGTTGCTCTTTTTTCTTAAATATGAAAAAAATAAAAAAAATAATAAAAGTGACCGAGGTTAAGTTTCCACACCGTTCCGTGCACATAGAGTCAACACTATCATTTAGGCCCTGATTGCTTTGAGTGTTCTGTTCCGCTTGTCCTCATCGTCTTCCATCCCAGGACAGAGCATCCAGAAAATAGCACCAGCTTTAGAAGAGCTGGGTTCTGCCATGCTGTATTCTTTGTACCTTGTACCTAAGCAGACATGTTAACAATGATCAGAAGTGACATGCTATAAAAACATGAGATTGGCCCTTTTAATTCATTCTTGCACAATGGCTGTACAGACAGGAGCTACGATTCAGGATCTCTCTAAGAACCCAGCTTGGGTATTTACTTCTGCAGCAGGTACCAAAGAACTGGTGATGCAGCAGTATGCATGAAGGCAGCTCATGTAGCACAGAGAGAGGGTCATCAGGGAAACCGGTGAGCACACAGAAGAGCAAAGAAAGCTCATGTTTCAGGTTTTACTGCTGGCTAAGGCAAGTTCACAGAGCCGTGTTAATCACTGCACACTGCGGCCTCAGACAGGGCTCGACTAACCATGAGAAACAGGCCACAGGTGGTTTACAGACATCCTGGATGCAGGAGGGGAACGCATCATTCCTGTTTTGAATTGGGTGTCAAATGGAAAAAAGAATTATGGTAAGTGCTTCAAAGAGAGTAGAAACTTTAAATCTGCTTTTTGGTATAACTCAGAAAAGTCAAAATGACTCGCCGAGTTTAAAATCAGGTCAACATAGTCGATTGGATCCTACATCTCCTCATTCAAGTCATTTTAAATGCAGGAAATTACTTGATCTTGTCCCCCCCATTTCCTTTTATGGCTTCCTCTGCTTGATTAATCAATAATAATAAGAATAATAATGATAAGAATAATAATCTGGGTGAAGATCTGAGCAACCAGTTGCATCCATTTCTCACTCCTGAACTTTCGATTCTGCTTCAGTTCTCGGTGACCTCAGGCGTCTGGATAAACCTGTCAGTGCTGAGGAGCCGGGATCAGCTGTTTGGGATCAAGGATCATCCCCATCTCTTTACAGAATGACGCATCCAGTCCAACCAGCCAGGTTGGCCATGAGGGTAGATGCCCTCAGCGCCATCAGGGCAAAAAACAGAAAGAAAGAAAAAAAAAAAAGGTGTATGGCAGTGAGTTTCAAGCCTTAAAGTGATACTCGAGCTAAAGCTGATCTTCTGGGCGGCAATACCCACATGAAAGTTTAACAGGTAAGCATAAAACAACGGATTTTGCTGGTTGCAGTTAACTTCTGCACCATTACTTGAAGGACAGAGGAAGACATATAGGTGATCAGCATTAGGTATATAACTTGATAATTAGCCATTTGGCAATTTCTCAGGCTGAGAGTAGGCCATAATATGAAGCATATACCTATATATATTTTTAATCAAATTATTGCAATAATACAACCATTATATTGGTATTGTTATCACAACATACTTTTCAGCTTAATATTTCTCAGATATAGCCACCCAATTAACGCTCAAGTGGGGCTATTGTGACTTCCACTACCACACCACTGCTGAGCCTGAATGTGAAGTGAAGTGGGTAAACAAATAAATGGCCATATCACCAGTACAATCAAAGAGGTTATTTGACTTGTGTAATAATCAAACAGTAGTTAGCTCGGTGCCCTTCAGCTCTGCCTTAACTTTTGGAATTTCCTTCAATGGCACATTGGTCAAAGCATCAACGTTAAGAACACAAAAGAGCATTTTAAGTTTCAGCAGGCGCTCACACAGGTGCAGGTGAACCAGAACAAAAACAATAGAGAAAACGTTTCCCTGTTACAAAACCAGACGTCTGTCTCCGGGAAAGACACAAGAACGAGGAATCGGCTGTCACTTTTATTTCTGCTGCTGACAAGGCACGGCACAATAGGTCATTTCAGGTTTCGTTCGTTATTACTTGGAGAGGGCGTCACGCTCGCTCTGAGGGACTGTGCCTCGCCTATTCCGATGCAATTACATTTTCAAACCAAAAACATCCATCTAAAATAACTTGTTACCGTGAATGAGATGCTTGTAAGGAAAGTGCAGACTCCGTGAATCTTCCCTGTTTGACATTACTGTGAAGTCTATACAACTGGGCCCAGTGGATTGGATGGGGGGGGGGGGGGTTCCCCCTCATACCCGTCCGCCACGGGGAAAGTGCAGTCTAGCGCATTACGCATTACGCACGGCTTTATTCAGAAAGATGCAATGCAAGACATCTCCGACACTTGCCTCGCGCTCTCCTCCTCTCTAATTAATAGCGACAGCTTCTTGGAAAATAGATTAGCCCGTTCATAGCCACAGTGTGTGTCTTATCTATCCAAGGTTGTCGCTGGAATGAATGAACGCTTTTCAGAAAGATCAGTACTCTTATAACTAGCTTGCACGTGGCGTTACTATGGCATGGCATCAGCGATCCACTAAACTCAGAAACCACAGAAATTCCAGCTTTACGCACACTGGCACAATGCTTTGAACGTGACTACTTCGTTTTCTAGTGAGCGACATTCCTGACGCCTCGTTCACCGACTCAACACTTGACAGGAAACAACAAAACAAATCTCCCCAAAAGCCCAAGGACCGAAAGCTACGAGGTAAAACTTCAAACGTGCATAGCTTTTAGTTTCACAAGTTAACACTTGACGATCAGACACTTACTTGCTCTTGTCGGAACTCATGGTGACAAGTTTCCCCTTCGCGGCTGATCAGCGTGGCGTCCACCTGTCCTCCTCGTCAGTTTCGAGTCGTGCGTGTTTGAGAACGGTTGCCTAATCGAGCTGCTGCGCTCCCAAAGTGCCTAAAACTAAAGTACGTGAGCTGCGGCTATCTCGCTGGGATGATCTCTTCGACCCTACAAATCAAACCTAACGCGAAACGCGCAATCCACATATCTAAATGGAAACGCACACGCAAGGCCAAGGTAACATCTTGTCCAAAGCGCCTGTTTGGAAGTGCCACGGGAGTCTTTGTGTGTAGCGTTTCTTTCCCCATATTTAAAGTACCATCCCTCCTCCTGCATGACGCCACGGGGGCGGAGGTCAGACCATCAGTGCTGGGAGGCGCGCAGAAGACTAAAACTTGACAAATTGGCTCCCCATTACTTGACTAAAACAACTTTGACTATAGACAGAAACATGAAAAATCAGTTTTTTATTGCTTAACAGGAAATATATAAACAAATCCTGCTAACAACATTCTAAAAGTTACACTTAAATAATTCATTTGAACACTTGCTGAGGATGGGTATTTATTTTGGACCCGGAACTGCCAAAAAGAGCAAAAGCAAACAAAAAAAAGTCATGAGATGTTTCCACCTTGGTGATCCATTCTACTCTGTGCTTTTTAAAAAGGCATTAAAAGTAAAAATGAAAGAAGCTAATGTCAGATAGCTTTAGTCAAATCCTATTGGAGCTACCAGGTAAAGGCAGGCTGAGCGCTCAGAAATAGCCGAGCAGCTTTAATGGAGACTGGCGACATCTTCTGGAAGAGCTGCACAGAGTGCCAAGAAACATTTGGAGCGGAGAAAGAACACGTGTGACACTTGATTTTGTGCAATCGGTGGGAAAAAAAAATAACAAGTTTACTGTCATTGTTATCAGTGGACATACATTATAATCTCATTTGTGCACATTAATGCTGATAAATACACAACACTTAAAAAAAAAAGCAACCAAAACCCCCCAATATCTTTTCTTTTCAGTTATTGAACACTGTCATTGTCTATGCTTTAAAAGCCATCCAGTCTTCACTCTTTTGTTTGTGGTGGTGTTCATAGCGTGCTCAAGAACTCTTTGACCTACAAAAAAAAAAGAAAGAAAAAAAAAAAGGTGTCAAATTAGCATAAAAATCTAAACCAACAAAGGCATAGATCATTACTTTGGATTTCTTTTCCCTTCCCCTTCTTGGATAACAGCTGGGTTTATGTAAGAGCACCAAGTTGTGTGTGGAACAGGGTTTTTTTGTGTCAGATGTGAAAATAAATGCCCGAGTTAACCACAGCTGATAGCATCAACATGAAACTGGTTCATGAACAAGCGCAGTGTGTGTTTACTCAAGTAAAAGTACCAATGCCAGTGCTCAAGCACATTTTATTGCATCACTGAGCCCAGAAGCACAAGAAACTCAGTCTCATGCAGCATTTTGCCCAAACTGTCTTCTTTTATAACAGCAAGTGAGTAAATCTGAAACATCTTTTTACAGTAGTGTTTTGACACAGTGCTGCTCAAACCTGTTGAGCCACTTGTTGCTTATTTCCATTTTGCTAGGAAAATGAGGCAGATGCAGTGATTTATTGAAACGTGCAAAAACATACATGGAAATGCAGTATATGAAAAGTAATGAACGCATTACTTGATGATTTCTGATCTTTACGCAGGCTGAAACGGTACCAACCTTCTCGATCATGTTAGCACATTTGATTTTATCGCCCTTAAAATCTTCATTCACGTCAAGCGTCATGACCGGCACGTCATTGAGATACTCAAACTCCATGCTGTGGGAAGACATGATTTAGAACATGCAGTTAGAGACGTTATAGTTTCCCACTGTGGGAAACTGCATACTGTTTTTAATGAAATGAAGACATTAAACTTTGTAAGGAAATGTACACATGATGGAGCAAAGAAACAGCCCATCACACAAAGCCAATGACGCAGATGAAGATCACATGTATCGCTGTTCGAGCCTTCGCTTCCCCCCCCCCTCCAGCTGTTGCATGAATGGGGGAGTAGGGGGTTTCCAATGCTTATTCAAAGCCTCTCCTATCATACAAGTACATCTGTTTTCCTCATAAATGCACACAGTTTCTGACTGAACAGTCTGCTTACGTCAGGGTCTTGTGCTGCAGCCAGCTCTCGTGCTTGAAGTGAAGTTTCTCCAAATACTCCGGAGGGATGTCTTGCTCTTCCTCTCTACCTCTCAGGTGTAACCGCTCTAAACATCTCTGTACATCAAAGAAGAAGAACACTGAACTTTTTGCTTATTTTGAGCTTTATTATAATTTTTTTAAATCATGAATGATGAAAATTGCAGAACTTTCTATTAAATGACAGTGTCATTTAGGTATAAACGTGTGCAGTACAAAGAAGGAGATTACCTCTGGTGAGGCTCTGAGGTAGATAATGCCATCCAGCTCAATGTGTTTGCCAAACTGGTTGTGCAGCCACCCATGCCAGTCCTGGTAGACGGACCATTCGGTCTCATTCATGCAATCACTCTCATATAGGTTGGCTGCAAAGATGTACCTAAGATGTAATCCAAAAAAAAAGGATGAGCAATTCTGTTTCATTTATCACAGGATGTTTTAAATTGTAATTGTTTTGAGGGGTTAAATAAATCAGAGGCTGGTTTTTGTGGTGGGAAAGAAGTGAATTCTTACAAAGGTTTCTAAAGCCCGGTATAAATTCCCACACTGTGTTCACAGTGAAGAAAAAAAAAAAAGGAGGTATTTTCTGGGTAGTGATTTTAACACTTTTGCACAGTTCACCACCATTATTCTTTCTAATGAGAAAGATATTTTTATCAAGCGTACATATTCATCAATAGGTCCGATACCTGTCACTGTAGATGGACCGCTCAAAGAACTGCACAGGATTCTCAGCCTCTCTGAGCTTCCCGTTGGCTGATCTGATCTGGGCACGCACCCGGCTGATACAGGCGTAGCTCTGGAAAGTGTAAGCCCACCGCCCTGGCTTCTCGTACATCATTTGCAGGACGTTCCCGCCACTCCTCTGAGATGCGGTCAGCTCCTAGAACATAAAAATTCCATTGTTTAACTTTACACACCTTCATGACTTAGAGATAATAAATGCAGCCTTTTGTCATCATGTGTAACAAAAAGGTGAATCACTGTAAGCTGTGACATAGACCCATTGTTAAAAAAAAAAAAAAAAAAAAAGGCATGTGACAAATACATGGGTAAAGCAGCAGCTATTTGATTTTTTACCAACCAAGCTCTACTGATGCAAACTCTTTGCACACGTTTCTTTACCTTTCACCAAAATAACATTTTTTAGAATTTCAGAATACAACTTTATGCCACATACAGTGGGGCAAAAAAGTATTTAGTCAGCCACCGATTGTGCAAGTTCCCCCACTTAAAATGATGACAGAGGTCAGTAATTTGCACCAGAGGTACACTTCAACTGTGAGAGACAGAATGTGAAAAAAAAATCCATGAATTCACATGGTAGGATTTGTAAAGAATTTATTCGTAAATCAGGGTGGAAAATAAGTATTTGGTCACCTCAAACAAGGAAAATCCCTGGCTCTCACAGACCTGTAACGTCTTCTGTAAGAAGCTTTTCTGTCCCCCACTCGTTACCTGTATGAATGGCACCTGTTTGACCTCATCATCTGTATAAAAGACACCTGTCCACAGCCTCAACCAGTCAGACTCCAAACTCCGCCATGGCCAAGACCAAAGAGCTTTCGAAGGACACCAGGAAAAGAATTGTAGACCTGCACCAGACTGGGAAGAGTGAATCTACAATAGGCAAGCAGCTTGGTGTGAAAAAATCAACTGTGGGAGCAATCATCAGAAAATGGAAGACATACAAGACCACTGATAATCTCCCTCGATCTGGGGCTCCACGCAAGATCTCATCCCGTGGGGTCAAAATGATCATGAGAACGGTGAGCAAAGATCCCAGAACCACACGGGGGGACCTGGTGAATGACCTGCAGAGAGCTGGGACCAAAGTAACAAAGGTCACCATCAGTAACACACTACAACGGCAGGGAATCAAATCCCGCAGTGCCAGACGTGTTCCGCTGCTGAAGCCAGTGCATGTCCAGGCCCGTCCGAAGTTTGCCAGAGAGCACATGGATGATACAGCAGAGGATTGGGAGAATGTCATGTGGTCAGATGAAACCAAAGTAGAACTTTTTGGTATAAACTCAACTCGTCGTGTTTGGAGGAAGAAGAATACTGAGTTGCATCCCAAGAACACCATACCTACTGTGAAGCATGGGGGTGGAAACATCATGCTATGGGGCTGTTTTTCTGCCAAGGGGACAGGACGACTGATCCGTGTTAAGGACAGAATGAATGGGGCCAAGTATCGTGAGATTTTGAGCCAAAACCTCCTTCCATCAGTGAGAACTTTGAAGATGAAACGAGGCTGGGTCTTTCAACATGACAATGATCGAAAACACACCGCCCGGGCAACAAAGGAGTGGCTCCGTAAGAAGCATTTGAAAGTCCTGGAGTGGCCTAGCCAGTCTCCAGACCTCAACCCCATAGAAAATCTGTGGCGGGAGTTGAAAGTCCGTGTTGCTCGGCGACAGCCCCAAAACATCACTGCTCTTGAGAAGATCTGCATGGAGGAATGGGCCAAAATACCAGCTACTGTGTGTGCAAACCTGGTAAAGACCTATAGTAAACGTTTGACCTCTGTTATTGCCAACAAAGGTTATGTTACAAAGTATTGAGTTGTATTTTTGTTATTGACCAAATACTTATTTTCCACCCTGATTTACGAATAAATTCTTTACAAATCCTACCATGTGAATTCATGGATTTTTTTTTTCACATTCTGTCTCTCACAGTTGAAGTGTACCTCTGGTGCAAATTACTGACCTCTGTCATCATTTTAAGTGGGGGAACTTGCACAATCGGTGGCTGACTAAATACTTTTTTGCCCCACTGTATGCTGTCTTTTTAAAGCACTGAACTCAGGTCCTTTAAGACAATCTGAAGCATCTTACTTTATACAGTTTAATGTGTCATATACGAGTGATAGTTATTATTATTTACCAATGTATTGTAAATTATTTAAGCTTTGTCTTTTGCTGAACAAAGCTGGCTTTTTCATAAACATCTCAGCCCACAATTAGTAAGTGAGTAAATAAGAAAAGCACTAACCCATTTTTCTAAATTTGATGGGTTCCTCACTGGCATTGCTCTCCAAAAATACTTTGTCCAATGACTGGCAGAGGGCGCTTTGACTACTGCCTTTAAAAGTTGTGGCAGTAGTGGAGACTTGTTGAGGACCCTTGAATGGTTCAGCAGAAGCAGTGTATTCTGATAGTGCCTCCATACTATCATTTTACAGCGTGCCAACACCATTTTGCACTATGTATTGGATTACCAACAAAAAGTGTACATGTGAGCTGATATGATATATTTTTATTTGAAGTGGTATCTTCTTTAAACTGGCCACTAGGAGTAGGGTTTTTTTTTTCCACATTCTGCAACAAATTGCAACTAGTGGTAACTAAATGGCCGCCCTGAGCTTGAGGGTGTTGCACACTCACAACTAATTTTGATTGACTGCAGGGCAACTGCACCAGTTGCCTGATAGGAAGCAACCTTTCTGCAAATGTAAAAGTTAAATGTGACTTCCTGTCTACGCAGACAGCAACAAATGTGTGGCTTTCAACCATTTCCACAGTTAACTGCTGAATGATCACAAACAGTTTGCATGTAATTGCAACCATGACCCTAGTCTGTCCGTCTTATGGCAACATTTCTGGCAGGTTTTACTGACAGCGTTGGTATACTCGACAATCTGGTGTTGCAGCACAAAGTGAAAATACTGAATAAGACAGATACTGACAATTTTATCAACAAATCTAGCAAATCTAACAAAGGTAGATTTGCCTGCTGCTGAACGCAAAAGAAGCACAAATTAAAGTTCACTTGTTTGAGGACATCACTTTTGAAAAAAGGTGATAAATTGAAGTATATGTTACTGCAATACAATCAATTTTTTTTTTTTTTAAATCACAATAATATCATATTGTGGTAATATATCTTGGGTTGTCTGATGATTCCCACCTTTGCTGGCGATGCTGGGCTGAATGAAAACTGCTAACAATGAAGGATCTACCTAACTTATTATGGATGACTGGTAACTTGTATCCAGTCATCCATAATATAACGACAGTGCAAATGCAACACACCAGTCTGCTTTTCATTCCATTAAGTTACTTGTTTAAGCATCTTTGGTTGATATGGAGAAGAGTATCTCAATATCCCTCTCACTGCCTGGTAGCTGGGGGTAAGGTGGGGGATCCTTATGGCATGTAGAGACCATGAATATTAGGCTGAAAGTGAGGTTACAGGTCTCCAGTTGTGTGGGAGGTCAGATGTTTGGCCTGATGATGATGATACAATCATCCGCCCACAGTGGGACCATCTGTCCCTCTGGGTGTGTGGCCACGCAGATACTGTATAAGGGCAGACAGCAGCTGCACTCTAAATACAGATGGGGAGTCTCCCCACGTCTTCCTGAATGCACGCATGCACAATAATGTGCTGGTTATTAAATTACTCAAATTTGCCATAAACTGACAAGAAAGCAAATTTTATGTAAATATCAGAAAAGTTTTTTTAAACGACTCTAATATAGAATCTTATTTTATTTTAATACCTCAAAGTCGCTGCCAGTTGTTTGAACATTGCACCACCTGGCGATCGGCTCTGGTACCACCTCCCAGTCCGCGCTCTCCTGCTCCAAGAGGCGAACAAAGGTAGATTTGCCTGCCGCTGAACGCAAAAGAAGCACAAATTAAAGTTCACTCGTGTCATATAGCGTACTGCATCGACCTAGCTATGCGTCACACAGGTGCAATATCGTTTAATATTTTCTTAGAAGAAGAATAGTCTAGTAGCAAATTGGCGGCAAAAGTAGTACATTAGGAGTACATCGTCTGAAGCTGTATACTGTTACACACAGGTACCCCAAGCAGAACCTGACATCCATCTGCGGACATTAAACCTTTAAAATGAACTTTTTGTTTTGTTAAATGTGACTTTTGAAATAAGCTGCAGCACTTACCGATGTTCCCCTCGATAGAAATCCGCTTTATTCTCTTCTCCATCGAGTCGTTCATTGGGTCTGGGCATGGCCTTTTTGGAGTAAAAGACATCTTCGCAAAAATTATTAAATATTTTTAAAACGATCTTTAAAATATTCCTTAGGATGTTGCGGCAGCTGCTAGGATGTCAGCTTGTTGTTTTAGATTTCGCGCTCAACGTTAGAAAGCGGAAGTTAGCACAGCCGCGTATCCGCCCCGGAAGCAGCTGTTGCTTACGTCAATAATTTAAAAAAAGAAGAAGAAACAAATGTAATTCCCACTGAAACAGACAGATAAATTAGCATTACGCTCATTTCCCTAAAGTAAAGTCATTTGAGCATTGAATTATTGTATTATATAATCACGTATGGATGCGTAAACACGAGTTTAATGTTGTAACTGGTGAGCTGTGCAACTATTTTTATGCTGATATCTACAATAATGTAGTCCAATAGTATTTTCAAATATCTAATTTCATTGTATTTTATATGTAAAATTTGTTTAGTTTAAAAAATACCTGCATGTTTTTAGTAAAAAGGTTCAAAACATTTCTCTGAACTGCATCAAAGACGCAATGTGAGGTAGAAGTGGGTGGAGCAGAGTCCATGAATAAGTCATTCAGCGGATCGATCCAAATACCAATAATATCGATAACAACGGTGGTATTGGACTGATGGTTTGTTTCTGTGCTCTAAGTTCAATATTTAGCCCTTTGAACTGTATTACATTTTTTTTTATTCTTTTGGCAGTGAAAAAACCCATCAAACACGTTATGAAAATTGTCTGAACCCTTTCGTGTTGATTGCCACATCTATTTTATTAAATCATGACACATTGCTTCCCCCTACATAAACTGCCTTTATAGATGGCAAGACTGTCCCTCTATGTACTTTGCATGAGATTGATAACAAAATTTGCAGCATCGCACAGCATTTATGTGAGCAGTGCAGGTCAATTTAGAGACTTGGGGCTATTTAAGTTTTATTAGATGGCTTCTTTCATTGAGAACATTGTACTATAGTTTAAATGCAGTTATTCCATGTTACACACCTTGACTGAATAGCTTGTATAACCACTCTTAGCACCAATAACTTGAAGCAATCGTTTTCCTTATGACTTTATCATTCGCTCATGTTGTTGTGGAGGAATTTTGGCCCACTCTTCTTTACGACCTTGCTTCCGTTCAGCGAGATTTGTAGACATTTATTCAGTTCTCTTAACGCCTCTCAACAGCATCGCAGTCAGGTTGAGGTCTGGACTTTGACTGGGCCATTGCAGCACCTTGATTCTTTCCTGTTTCATAATTGTACTACTGAGCTAAATAGATAAAACACATATTGACAAAGGAAGTGATAAATTGCAGTACATTTTACTGCAATACTATTATTGCACAATAATGGTGCCATGAGTGAAAAGCAATGTGATTTAAAAATTTCAGAAACTCAAAATACCTAACCGGGAAAGTTTCATTTTGATAATAGTTGGGTTTTTTATTTTTTTAAAGTTGATTTTCCCCAAATGCAACTCAAGATGGTGGTCAAATACAAATGTGGATGGAAAAAGAAAAGGAGAGAAAAAAAAAAAAAAAAAAGAGGAAAAAAGGTACACACACGTACACACGTGTACACACACACACACACACACACACACCAGCATAAAGCAGTGAAAAAAGAAAAGGTTACAACTGTACTTGAGTACAGTACTTTATTAAATGCTTTACTCTGATCACCAGTAGCGCTGAGCTCACAGTACATAATGAACATACACGTTTTTCAAAGAGTCAAGCCCACCTTTATTTGCCTTATAAACAGCATAAATCAATTCAGTAGCATTGAAAACCCCTACCAAGCCTTTATTTACAGACAATTCACCAATTACTTCAGTCAAGGAGGAAAAACCGTCAACAGGCTATGTTACGGGCATTTCATAAGGATGAGATGCTTGCAGGATGACCGATATTCTATTACATTTTCAGATATCTGGTGAGCAGTAACATTCATCATAATAAGCTAAGTAAGTTGGAAATGAGAAGATACTGAACAATCAAAACAAACAAGATTTTAATATCCAAAGAAAGGGAGAAGGAAGCAGCCTCTAAAAGGTATAAATGCACTCGTTTAACCAAAAACTATCACTCCATGCTTACTGAAACTTCCAAGACGTGTCTGACTCTCAGTATTTACACGTGTGCGTTTATAAGTGTTATACCTCTGACAAATTTCAGATATAAAATATTCATGTCACCGTTTGTTTTTTTTGTTTGTTTGTTTTGTTTTGTTTTTTTAACTTAACCTGACAGAGAAGCACTTCTGTATGCATCCTTCACCCGAACAGAAGACCTATAAAGAAATCTCAATATTGGATATAAAGTATGAATGAGCCAACTGGCATCCCCTTTTAGTGTCGTGTCAATTATTGCATAGTCAAAAACTACACTTTGCGATTGGAGAAAGGTACATGAATCTCCTCTTTGAATCACCACAACAACAAACCAGTCAAGAAAGAAAGCAATAAGAAGTCTCACTTGTGCCTTTCAGCTGATTTAAGAGGGAGTTAAATGAAATAAACTATGGTCAGTCACATGGTACAGCTTCTCCCAAAGCACAGCCAATCCATGTGGGAGTGGGGCATCGGGCAAGGAGGAAGAAAACATTCAAAAAATAGAGATCAGAAACACTGTTCAAAGTGCCTTACAGCTAGTATGATAACAAGGGATTCTGCTGTATCCAATTCATAATGCTAGCATGTCTCAAACAGTGGAGTCTAAACACAGATTTCTACATCTATTTCCCTACAATTTCAGGTTTTCCATCCCTTCAAAGTTCTTCTAAAACCTGTTACTATTTCAAAGTTTTTGAAGGGGAAAAACTAGTACACAGGGACATGTTACTAGACCATGCTACAAGATTCGTCATTTCTTAGTCCCTGCTACAGCATAACATTATTCTAGCTTCACTTCTATGTCCTTCAAAACACATTCATGTATCATAGCCTGCACATTATAAAACTTGGCCAAGAGACTTTATAACTAAATAAAGTCGACGAGGACCAGAAGAAATAAAGAAATAATTCTGAGCCAAGTTACAGGACACATAGGAAAAAAAATAGGGGTGGGGGTGTAAGAAGCACATAAACTTAAAAGGGACGTGGTGAGGAAAATTGAATGAATCAATCACATCAGTGTTATATGGCCTTTGATATACTAGGGCAATTATGAGCCATGCTAGGCACTTAGGATTCTTTTGTGACTGATGTTATGATATTACAGATGTGGACAGTAGCAAACCTAGATCAAATCAAATCAAGATCCTTCTATGTTAAAATAAACCAATAATATTCAGTTATTTATCACACCACCCTATGATACAGCATCTCTGCTTAATCGCTACTCTCTTCTGTGATGGAGCTGGAACCTAATAGTATGTTATCTTAAATTCAAGTGGGACAAAAACAAAACATCTGTGCAGTCAGGTAGAAAATTAATAAACATATATCTATCTTATCTTAAAGTAAGCCATGATAGAATATAAGGGAAATTTCTTTTTTTTCCCCATACAGCTAATGTTAATCTGTGGTTTGCTCAATTAACTTAATCCCTGATAGCATTAGTCCTGGTGCCTTTAACCTAACAACACCCTTCCTTCTTCCTGGCCTTATTAAAAACATTTCCCCAAATGGAAATAGTACATACTGCATACATATAGCCAGGGTGGGGGTGGGTGGGTATCTGTGCAAAAACTAGAAGAGCAATAAAATAAGGATTACATGGCTGTTTATCTATCCTTGGTTGTCAGTTTTTCAATCAGCTCCTGTAGTGGGACCAGCTCTTTCCTGTCAATGAGGTTGAACTCCTGTGAAAGACAAAAGAAAAAGGAGCAAGCATTACCCCATGACTCGACACGTTACAGGCCTTGTTAGCAACGTGCCGCATTAGTCAGATATCAGGGATTCTTTACCTGAACAAAAAAGATGAAGTGTTTGAATGATGTGTTGAGGTGGGCCTCCTCTTGCAGCTGCATGACGGAGTCAAAGTGCTGGTGGTAGATGTGGGCGTAGACCCTGAACAGACGCTTCAGAATGGTCTTCGCCACAGACATAAAATTACGCTTAAAGGGCACGCCTTGGGAACAAAAGAAAGAGAAGGAAAGTGTTTAAAAAAAACAAAAAAAACCAAACAAACACCAGAGAGCTCGACATGCAGCTACATTACAGTCTGCCTGTGAAAATGCTGCAGTCTGCACAGGCAGGCCACAGCATGATCTTAGGGAAGCACAAAGAGTCATGAAAGCAACACAGCAACACCTCATGTTCACTGTGCTGAGGATTCATCTGCAGGAAACAAAGTTTTAGTTTCAACACTAAACTAAACTGCTGCAGAGCACAGAGGCTTCTACAGAGAGCCACCTACCGTACAAGTCAATATAGGCAACAGGACGAGTAAATTAAAGCTTCAGATGCTGAACAAATGAATGCACGCTTATTGAGCCCCGAATTGATTTTAACATGTGTGCAATGGGTACTTCGTCACAACACACACCTCCAAGGAACCTTGAAGATGCTGGCAGGCTTTGAGGTTATATCTGGCCAAGTGAACAACAGATCATAGGCAATGGAGTGAATTGTGTACCTCCGGGGCAGCACACTCACCACTTCTACTGATATGTACTGGGTCTATCAGACTGCAGTCTATGCTGGCTGCCATTCAATCGCAATAAAACTCCACCTTAGACTGCACACGCCACAACTAGTTATGAGGCTGATAACTGTGTAGGTATGCAAATACTACCACTTAACAATCCTGTACACTGTCATCCAGGAAGATCTCTAAATGTGTTAGGTTATTACATAAAATTAAAAAAGACAAATGCACCGCTACATTTAAATAAGGAAAACTTGAAAAGTTTACATTTCTGCCAAGTTCATCATTTCTATTACTTGCATGCATTCATTTTGCGTGGGAGCTGGATTTCTCTGGTGATAAAAAAGGCTGTGCATGTATTCTGAATCTCCACACACCTTATTGTTTGATGTACGACATGTGCATTAAAACGCCAACTTTTCTTTGGAGGTGAAGGCTGGTAGAAACTACAAAGTGAATCATACCGATCTTTGAAGGGAAAAGCGTCTCATCATCGAGCTGGTCTTGCACCCAAGTCATGAGGTAATCAATATACTTGGGAGCAGAGCATTTGATGGGCTTCTTGATGTTGGTTCCATCAGCCCAGTGGTACTCATACCTACAGGAAATAACAATGAAAAACACACTGAGCACATTTATACCAAGAGGAATTTTTGGCTGACTCAAAAGAGAAAGAAGAAAATCCCAAGTGTTATAACAAAAGCTTAATTGAGCATCATGAATATTCATGTTTATCAAATTCTCATAAACAGGAAAAAAATGATTTCTGCACATCTAATGCACACATAATCATGTGTTTTGTTTGTTAATAGGTGGATCTTTAAATGTAAACTTCTGTATATTAAATGAAAGGTATGTTATCGTGCCATTGTTTTATTACTATGGCCCAGCTGAGCTCAAACTGGGCTGTGTGGCTCAGTAACTACAAGCACTAATCACGCTTATGCGAGCAGTCCCTAGCCAGAGGCCCATTCTGAGCAAGGAAAAACCCCGTTATGGTCTCCATCTGGACTTATTCAACACTGATGTAATCAACTGTAGCAAAGTGGTCTTTCTCAATAAGCAAATAATATACAAGTGGTCCTGGTACGAGTAAGAGTTGATGCTAGTCACCAAACATTTTCTAATAGGCATTTTTTCCTCTGTAGAATTAAATCTAAATTTTTATCAGCACATAAAAGACATCTGCTGCAAATCTACACAGCGTGACAGCGGGAGTCCAAAAGAAAAAGATCTATGTCACAGGGTGTATATAATTATGAAGACAAGTGCATTTTCCAAATCCTGACCCTGCTCAGTCTCGTCACACAACAAAGACTGAAGAATAGCCCATGGGCTAGTTTTATGAGTCACTGAATGAATTATGAATCACTTACTTAGGACCAGCAGACATGACTGGACAGCTTTCCTCAGTGCAAAAATCTGTGATGGTGCCATACAGCATGTTGATCTGGTTGAAGAAGTCCACAGCTGGAAAAATGTGAAATAAAGAAAAATATTAAAATGGTGTTTAGGCAGCTTGTTTTCATTTCTGGTGCATCGCACACTCCTGTGTTAGTGATTTGCAGAAGGCCTCCTTTCACCTCTACTCTGTAGTTATAATAGTGAACCAACCACTCACATGTGCACACTTGCTAAACAAACTTGATACCCCCAAATATAATTTTCAGAGTCTAAACTTAACCAAAAAAAACAAACCTGAAAACAGAACAGAACACAAAACTCCCACTTGGACACAAACCATGGTCAAACAGTGTGGGGACTACCTCCTTGGTGTTAAGGCACAGACACGAAAGGACACTTTCACACCTCCTTCAGCAGTATACTGCTTGTACTACTCCCTTTCATTACTTTTAACTTTTGGCACTATATTTTTCTGTTCCCACAATGGTTCCAGCTTTTTGGTAATGGCACTATTATGATTATGATTATTATTATTGTGGGTGGAAAAATTTGCAGGACAAGTTATAAATTGGGCACCAATAGTGCGTCAGTGAGAAGGGTTACTTGAGGACATTTCTGCAAGGACAATATTAGCTAACAGAAAGGCAGTTTCTGGCCCTGGGGATGAAAAAGTGTTGCTATATGACACCAACTGCAGTGTTTGCCAGCACCGATTGCTGGCATCAGATTACCCCACAGCACTAAGCCTATCCCTATTTCACCACCCAGGCCAAACTGTAGACCAGTGCACAGTCCAGTTATCTGGCACAAACTGTGCTACAACTCATTCCCAGGGGCATACAGCCAACTTTGGCTTCCCATCAGTTGGGGAGATCCATTTTAAGCACTGGCAGCATTTGAGTTGAGAGTGTAACTTAAAAATCTCATTGAAAAAACAAAACACACACACACAAAAAAAAAAAAAACCCCATACTGACCAGTTGTCATGGCATGTGGTTTGTCAGGTTCACTCTGAGATCCCTTTAAAAACAAAAAACTGTCCAATCATAGTTGATAGAATATTTTTGTATGCTGCTGTACAAAGCCAATAGTCCAAATTCCTGTTTATGCCACCAAACATACTGATGTGATTACAGCCTAGAAATGAATATTCCAGTGTAGAGCAGGGCGATATGACCATTCCCCGACAATCCATCAAGCGGTGCGGGTTTGTAGCTTATCAAAGTCGTACTAAAACATTTGGCAGATTTTTGAGCACTGTGTACCACATAAAATCATTTTGAGGTCAGTAAACACAACCAGAATTCATACATAAGGCACACGGGATTAAAAGGGGCATTGTCGATTTTCAGAAAAATCAAAGCATTGATTTTAAGTGTGCCGTATTTTCCAAAAAACACGGTAATAACAACGGCCCGCTAGCATGCTCTACCAAAAATAGTGCTTTGTTGTTTATCGAACGGACGAAAGCTAAACCAGTTCCACACCACTGAAGTTGCAGCATTTTTACAAACCAATTCTGGTTCATCCGTTTCATTCAACGATCCACTTTCGCCCTTCTCATTCTCCGTCGCAGTCATGCTTTTTCCGCCATGTGCATATGAAAACCAAGGCACTGCGCATGCGCATTTTACCCATATTCTATCACGATATTTCATTTTCTGATTATTGCCCAACATTATACTGGTATTACCGTGAACGATATGGTATGATCCAGCCCTATTCCAGTGAGAGAAAGCAGAATTATCTTAATGATATAAAATAGACTGAAAATTCAGGAGCCAAAATCCAAACAGTCTGGGGAATACCTGATGATAAGCTCTAACAGATGAACCTCAAACCTTTTTTCTGTTTTCATTCATAAAGCTAATAAGAACCCTAAAATGATGTAACAGTGAGTGATAAAACGCTATTTCTTCCTGTGGTCCTTTATTTTCCTGTAATCTTGCTTCAGCCTCTTTATTTTCACTCCGCATTGCTTCACTGTGTCACGCGTACCCAACAGCAATTTGAGGGGGAAATCCTAGCAAAGATTTCAATGTAATGCTTGGGCGAGGCAAAACTGCATTGCATTTCCTCGTCCCACTCAAAGACTCAAAGACACGACTTCACTGTCAACTCATTTCTCCATGCATGGTTCCACTTTCAGGCTAATGTTAAGCGTTGCTGTAGCCAATGTTTGACCAACATTAGCGCTTTTCTGTCCACTGTGTTACTCACTGTTCCTCTTATGCTTGTAAAAGGTCTCAAAAGGATCACAATAACGCATTTCTAAGTGAAGACACTGGAGAAGAGAGGGTACTACCTCCAACAGTTACTATGAAATAGTTCCTAAAGGGAACAGGTGGGTATCCAGCTAGGCAATTGGTTAAGATGCTGGTCAGATTATTTTCCCATGTTTAATTGTACCTGGAGACCTTTTACTGCATGCCAGTAACTTCTCCTTCTACTGTCACTATCCATCCATTCATCCATCCATCCATCCATCTGGGGTTGAACAACTGCCACAGGACTGTGTTGCTATCCAGTACAGGCAAAACAATCTTAAAAACATGAAGTGGACTGCTTCTCGTGAACACAGATCATGTGAAAAGTCATTTGTGCTTGGTGGTGGGAGAAGTTATTGCTCACAGCACTTTTATTCTGACTTCCCTCATTGTGCAAGCTGCAACAGCTTGTGCAATACTAGCCAACATTGCTTCTAACCCTCTGTGAATCTGGAGAGCACAAATATTACGAGTGCAGCAGCGGTGGCAGCAGCAATTCAGAGGTAACAAAGCTAGAAATTGGGCACGCCTAAAAATTTTTCTTAACAAAGCATCTGACAGACAATCACGTGTTAAAAGGCTGGGCTAGTGATCGTCTCCAACCCTGAAGGCTTTGTGACGCATGAGGACTTAAGCATCCACTGACCATTTGTCTCCTTTTAGAGGAAAGTAAACAAGGCGCTCACAGCGCAGACAATAAAGTCTATTTAACATTCACGGTGGCTGCTCTGGCATGAATGCACATGGTCTTTGGAAGCAATGCCAAGATCTTACAGCTTGATAGTTCGCTCGCAACCGACTCATGATTTGGACTAATTAAGAGTCAGGAACAAGACTTGAAGATATTAAATGTTTTTCAGAAGTGTGCTGAGCCCCTTTAGCCAGGAATCTAAACCTAAAATAAAAGGGCATATCAAGAGAGAAGAAAAATAAATAAAACTCAGTGCTTACTGTTGACTGCGACCCACTCATTTAAGTCTTCACCCTCAGGCAACATGACTGCCATGCGCAGGTTTCCACTCCCCAGAGTAGCCTCTGCATGTTTCAGCAGCTCATACTGATGAGAACCCTCCGGGATGTTCTTCTTGGGCTTGAATGTTTTGGATGAACGATTTCCACTGTGTGAGTCACACATAAAACCAGAAGACAAAAGGTAGAATAAACAAAAAGACAGAAAGATATGATAAGAAATCATGAGGTCACTGAACACTAATGTGAGGTGACCTTTCAAACAAAAAGTTGTGACTTTCTTAAAAAGATGTCAAAGGGAGCTCAAGCTCGTTTGAGTTTAGCAGAATGTAAGTGGGTGTGCGTGAACAGTGTGGCCCCTCTCTGTATAATGAGGCTATTTGTAGAGGTACTGTATTCAGTTGATCTCACTGCCCCATTAAACAAGAATTTGTGAGTCCTCACAGCATGGGTTGGACACACAAAAGAAATGTTTAATTAGAGCATCCTCTAATGGCAAGATCAGACCCAAAATATCCTGTAGCATTTCTATAGTGTTTCTGTAATTCAAAATAAGTATGTGCCATTATCAGGATACTGTTGTTCTTCATTAGCCATTTCCTTCGAGCCTCCCCATATATATCAAGTACACAAAAAGAAAGATGACAACAACAATAGTAAATCTAGACCTCATCTTCTTCAATCTAACTACAAACTATCACAGTAGGTGTGTCTGACGTTTCTCAGCTTACCTCAAACAGACATCATTTTAATAGCTGACTAAATATCGACGACATACTGTGGTGTTACTTTGCTGCGTTTAGCGGTAGCAGTGCTGTATTAGATTAGCCGGTGGCATCAAAGTGTTTATACCAGCAAATATCCAAGCCACACTCAAAACCCTCCATCTCTCTTGAGGCAATTTGTCAGTGGACCTGTTCTAAGTAGGTGAAATTTCTCTTTTGGTCAACTGTAACCACTAGCCTTAAAGTACTGATGAATATGCGATTAGTATTGATTACAATTTTTAAAGTGAAAGCTACAGAAAATAATGCGAATCAAATAGAGCAGTCCGAGGTACGTCCAGGAAGTAGTCTAAGCCCTTGAAACGCTACGGCTAGCTAACTTTCTAGCTGTTGCAGCAAAGCTGGCATCTCCCAAACACGAAGCTAAATGGCAAGACAAAATAAGCGTGTATCGAAATGTTGTAACTCACAAAAGAAAGCTCATGTTTCCTCGGGTCGCCGAAAAAATTCCCTTCTTGGAAAACAGCCGATAATAAAAGCAGAGTAAAGGCAGCCCAAAAGGATTGCCAAAAACTCTAAAGCCTCACACTTCCTCGGTTCTTCTCGGGCTTGCTCGTGTGGTCCTTGTTAAACATCCGAAAAAAATATAAATATTAACAGAAATAACTACCCACTAGTTTTTAGAAAGGGGGGAAACAGATGTATTTTATAGACAGACCAATCTACTAGCTGCTGTACGCTGGGAGGCAGCAGCGCACTGACTGCAATACTCACTTCTTCATCTAACCTTGAAGGCAGAGAAGACGCAGTTCTACTGTGTGCTGCCATCTAATGGAACAAATGGGTCAGAACTACTGTTCTTTCCTTTGAATAGGAACATTTTAAGCAAACATGTAAGCTACTTTCTATATATAATATTGAAAAATAAAGTAATATATTTTACAAAACTGGCGTATGCTTCAGTATTTATGTTTTTTATGTTTTCTTCTCTAATTATTAATTCACTGATAATTATAACGGCCTAGGCTAAATGTCTTTGTTTTTTTGTTTTTTTATTTAACTGCGATTCAAAAATGCCTATTATAACTGATGCTGCTAGCTAAGTTAAAATTACAGGGTAAATGCTGTTGAATTTGTTCGATAAAAAATATAGCCTGAAGATGGAGCTGTTTTCTTGAAATATAAAATGGAAATATGGAAATTTCATAGCCAGTGTCACGATCTGTGCTGCCTTCATGTCCGTTGGAAATCCAGGAAAAGCATTTCCCAGATTTTTCAGCATAGTTTCCCTCTTACAGCGTCTCTTTACCTTCTCTGAACAAAGGGCAACCTCATTTTGTCTTTAATGATAAGACTAAATAGATATATGTAAACATGTTTGGTCCTTCTAGTTATCTTCCTCCTGTAAAAAAGCATCTTTAGTTAGACTATTTAGGCTTAAAAAAACTTGTGGCGCACTAGGACCCTCCAGCTCCGTGTCAGCTGACGATGCAGCCAGTTATATGCGACGCCAGACCGTAGCCCGAAGCTTTTTTTCAGCTTGGGTTGGGAGAAAACGGGTCGACTCGCCGTGTCAGGCCCATGTCTGAAAACCCAAACAAACGTTCACATTTCAGCAGAAAGTCGACTGCACAGCACGGCAAAGCCACAACAGGTAAAAGCCTTTTTTTTTCTATCCGAAATCACTCCGCCTCGTAGGGAGCAGCATTAGTGAGGCGTTCGATGACAAGTCCTCTGTGTGAGCTTATGTTATTTCTTTATCCGCAGCAGCAAGATGGAGTGTGAGTGGAAACCAGACGAGCAAGGACTTCAACAAATTTTACAGCTGCTGAAGGAGTCTCAGTCGCCTGATACGTCCACACAGAGATCCGTCCAGCAAGTATCCTTTTTGAGCCAGATATGGATGATATAATCTGTTAGTGGTTTAATAACAAAACAGACTCAACAGGCTAACGATAGCTAATACTAGCCTGGGTGGTTACAGTTACAAGCAAGTACGCTCGTGCCTTTTTTTTGTCTCGCTTGCACGCGCTACAAACGGAGCAGGTCGTGCTAACATCATTTGACATTAAAAATGCTATAAATTGTCTTGCTTGGTTAATACAATAAGCAACGGTAGCTTCTAATTGCTCCTCCTATACACCTTTACCTTGCATATTGCTTCGGCAGAACATCATAATAAAACATATTTAAAGCCCCGGTATATCATCTGCAATTAAAGCTAAGCTTACCGGAAACATGCTATGTTAGTAATTTAAGTAGACATTCAAATTAGAAATTCTGTGTATAATATAATGATGTAATGGTGATGGTGTTAATTGTGACAGAACACCCCCCCCCCCCCCCCCCCCCCCCCTCCCCGACATCTGTCCGTGCCTTGCATCCACAGAAGTCTATGCAAAGCACGAAATTGCTGGATTTTACTAGTGCAACAGAATCTGAAATCTCCTGTTCTAAAACAGGAGTTTGATGGAGTGGAATAAGAAGCCGTCATTATTCAAGCATTTTCGCTGTGACACTTTACTCTATGTCACTTTTCCAAAGGGTGCCAGGGATTATCAAACAAAACCGTATTAAGGTGACCTCTTCCGGCTAGATTAAATGGCAAGCACTAAAGGGTAGGTTTAACATGTAAGTGCTTTATTAGCTTTACTCTGTAGCTCGGGCACTGCATTGTCACACAACACTGTGCTAGTGTTGTGTGACAATGCAGTTGAGGAACAATCATCTGCTGCTCAGAGCTGCTGGTCCTTACGTTTTTGTCTGGTTTCATGCAGATCCTTAATAATTTTCTTATGTAACCCTTCATACAGACTGTCTCATTAACTCATAGACTAGCTGCTGTTATAGCCCTAAAGATGCCATCTGCCAGTACAGTCATGCCAAATGACACATTTATGACCCCCTTACAAGCATACACCCAGTCCACTCACACACACTGACATACGCTCCCATCATTATGCTGTTAGATTAGACCACTCCTCCTCTTTATATGGGGAGGAGGGGAAAAAAAATCTGTCTTTGGCTTTATTCTTATTATCAGATTACAGAATGCAGTGATGTTCTTTCAGCCTTTTAACATGCGCTTCGTACATTTGTAACCCTTAACCATTTCTCCCAGAGACTCGAGCAGCTGAATCAGTATCCAGACTTTAACAACTATTTGATATTTGTTTTGACAAAGTTGAAATCGGAAGGTAAGCTGTCCGCCCTTCTCCTTCGCTCTGTCATTTTGTGTCTGTGGTGTGTTCCTAGATCATCTAATAGCACCTGGGCAGCACGGGTGAATGTCAGAGCTGTCGTTTTTATGTAACTGCTTATTGACAGGTCAGCCCGGCCGTGACTTGGGTGACCTGATGGCATCTTTGTTGCAAATGATGTGCCACACAGAATATGGGACACTCTAAATTTTAAAGCTAAATCCTGGCACTGCTCCACTTTTGGCTTGACTGTCTGCACAGCAGATGACCCAAATGTTAAGTGGTGTTAAGACCTTTTCGGTTGCATGACGACCTTAGCTCAGATGCAACAATCCACAAGTGTTTAAACAAAAAAAAAAAAAGACCAAATTTATTACTTACCCATTTTAAGCAAACAGTAAAATAGTTTCTGTCCACAATGTTAGTATAAATGTCTGAACATAATTTCTGTAATACTCTGCTTGTGAAAAATGAAAGGAAAGCAATTTAATGTCTGAGTCACCAGCCTTCATTTTGATCACAGCTAGAGTGGAATTTTGACATTTCCTTCCTTGGCCTTTTCTCTCCCAAGATGAACCGACCCGGTCCTTGAGCGGGCTCATACTGAAGAACAATGTGAAAGCTCACTATCAGAACTTCCCTAATGGCGTGTCTGATTTCATCAAGAGTGAGTGCCTCCAAAACATCGGAGACTCATCTCCTCTGATTCGGGCCACTGTTGGTAAGTCTCATCCTCTCGGTCTTCTGATTGTAATGTTGCCCTTAGCATCCACGCATACCTTTTATGTTTAAATGTTTTCTGTTGTTATGTATGTTGCTTTGTTGTTCCTGTAAATAACTTCCTTATTTGCTTAAACTACATGCTGAAATATAAAACCTACAGCTCACTTTATTGGGAACATAATCAGCATTCGCAGACAAAGCAGGGAAATAAATGACAATGAATATTTACACAACACCTTATTATTGGTTGTGATGGTTGTATATTATTTACACTAATTAAACCGATGAAACGGATTTGGGATAGTAGCTAATTTATTTTCTTATTTTTAGGGATATGGTTGTGTTTTTAGTAGAAAATGAATCTGCTTTTCTGTGTTGTTTATATTTCTTTATTTATCCAGTGGGCAGAAATCTATGAAAAAATCCTTAGAAATAAACAGCCCTACTCCTGCAGTTCTCTTCTCTCCATTCTTAACCCCTCCCACCAGATTAGCGTGGACGCATAGACTTGTCAAAAGCGTGCTATTGCTGACTTTTGACTTCAGGGACTCAAAGTTTGCTCTCTCAGGTTTTCACCGCTGCTTGGCTAATCTGGCCTAACGGACCTGTAACTGGCTCAAGATTGTGAAGCCTGAAAACAGAGCTTAAAGGCAGTGCAGTTATCTCTCAGACCTTGTCAGTTACAATATGATTGAAGGCTACTGTGAATTTATTTTTAATCCAGTGAGAGCAAAGCCCTACACTGGCTTTAAATGCCTCTAAATAGTCTTCCTTAACTCAATAGGCTACTGTATCAGAATGTTAAAGGCCAGCTTTTAAATGCTGGTTTGGTCTCCCAAGCATTCCCTGCTATTATTGCAGAATCTTGATATTAACATTTGCATAATTAGGGGTCATCCTGCTGTTTAAGCTAACTTGAAGCTATTTATGTGCTGCATTTCTGTTGCTTCTATTCACATGGATTATAAACAGAAGCGCTTTATAATATTAAATGTCTGTGTTTCATTATATCCTGTGCATGTTTTTGGATTTTGGTTTAATCAACTAACTCAACCCACTCTGATAACAGGCATCCTCATCACTACAATTGCCTCCAAGGGAGAGCTACAAAACTGGCCGGAGCTGTTACCCAAACTCTGCCTGCTGCTGGATTCTGAGGATTATAACACATGTGAAGTGAGGACAAACAAATCAGAAGCTTATAATTAATTTCTTTTAGGCACTAAGCTGATGTTTGCTGGTGGTGTCACAAATGTGTTGATACGGGTAAAAGATGTGAAAACTATTTCTTAGGGGTTCTACAGATGATGTTTCCTGTAATAATCCACTAACACCGTGTTTCCACAGCAATGTATGTACTAACCCAATTACAAATGAGCAAGCTATATATAAACAGGAAATCACTTAGATCATTTCAAAAGTTCTTAAAAATCTAAAGTTATCTTGTAACACACTGAACTGAAAATGCATCATACAAATACAACGTGGCTCTAAAATCTTCTGCAGTAATCAAAAATATGAGATTGATTTTAATAAAATGTCTTCTGACAAAACTGACTTGGTTAAGATGGACCCAAATGTTGCAGCTGAGTAGCCATGATGCATTCATGTTTCAGTCACTCTGGGGCACATGAATAGTGCTTTGCAGGAAAGTGTAGAAATTCAACATTTCATTACTAAAAAAAATCACACAAAGAGTCCCGAACCAGCTTAAAGAATCCAACCTGAAATGCAGTGGGCTCAGCGTTAATATGGCAGCAGCTATTACTTTGCTTGATATGGACATGACGCTAATGTCATTTTGTAATATTATCATCTGCCAACGACTCCGATTTCTTCCTCTTTAATTACTGTGCTTTCAACTCATCAGAAGTTTAACAAAAGCGTGTGTGTGAGTATGAGAATGAGAGGCAGCTTTTTGCAATAGCTGTGTTGGAGATGGGTGGGGAGTGCTGAGATTAAGCGTGCACATCTTTCTGACCGTATATTACAGCCCATGTGTGCTGTAATTAAGCTTGTTTCCCTGTCTGGGCACACAGACAGTTGTGCGTGTACTGTTTATTTGTTTATTAATTAATTTATTGTGGAAAGAAAAGCTGGCTCAGCTATAAAGCAGCATCTGGATGGTATCCTGCTGGCCAGATGAGCTAAAGACATTCGCACAGCTGGAGCAGCCGCTGCAGACTGCAGATTATTCAGCTCTGACTCATTTATTCTCTCTCTTTTTTGATCATCGTCCAAATATGCTTTAATTTTCAAATCGCCGATAACTACATGCTGTTGGGTCATATTTCATCTTTACAGGCCACCATGATCCACTCTTTGTGTTTTAATATCTTTAATTTTTCTGAATGTTCTGCAGAATAAAACTCAAGTGCTTGTTCTTCTAAATGCTCCATTGCAGCAGCCACGAAAATGACAGTACAGTCGTTTGTTGTGGCTGTTAGATCATCTGATTTGTGTAACCATATTCAAGCTCATATAAACTCCCAGGTCATTAGTATTCTGTCAGCTGGATTTGCCCATAACATCAGAATTAATAAATTAAACGGCATGTTAAAGTGTCGTGGTAAATTCAGCTGTGTCTTAGGGCAATAAAAATACATGCTGACAGGATTATTACTTGTCGATGTGATTTGAAGTAATTTAAGGAATAGGTGTGACATAAAAAAATAAGGCTGTGTAGCACCGCTGCCAGCCTCCTTTGTAAAGCTTGTTCAGAAGCTGAGATTTAGGTCAGGTAGTTACTGCAGACCATCTTGAAGTGTGTGTGTGTGTGTGTGTGTGTGTGTGTGTAAGAGGCTTAACACTCAAGCAACCAAATGTAGAAACTCCTTATAAGACCAGCTATGTTTTTTGAAAAGAAGCTTGAGGGTTGGAAAGCTTCTTAATGTTTCTTGTTGAAGATGGTCAAGTTGCTGCACTGTGAATAACTAGGAAGCAAACAAATAATCATTACTATATCTCTTTCCTCCAAAAGCACAACATTTGACGACCTCCCCTCTAACCTTAATGATGAGTTTTGACACCTCAGTATATATCAATGAAGATGTGGTTTCCAGGTTTTTCCAAGGTTAGCTGCATCAGCAGAGACCATCCCCACCAACTTCTAGTGCACACCCAGTTATTTTATGTTTATATAAGCAGGCCAAAGTTTGAAATAAAAACCTTAGTGTAGTCAGTCAGAAGAGATGCTGTCATACATATGTCAGGATGTCAGTGGGTAGTTTGAGCTCTCGTTGGCAGAGTTAAGGCCGATTTGAGGATAACTTCAGAGAACCGTGACCCAGAGCAGCATCTAGCTGTGTGTCTGAGGTAAAATAGGATTATTTTACTATTTCAGCATCATTGTATATTTAGCTTAGTGCATTTTTTGAGCTATGAACCAAATTAAGTGCTCTGAATGGTCAGATCTGTTTATTTCCATGCAAAATATCAGAAAAATCAAGCTTGATTCAGGGGGGGAAATGAAGGTTTAAAATTTGTCCTGTGATATTACGCAGTTGGTTTGAAGTTCATGAATGTAAGACATGTAGAAATGCATGTAAAAAATAGGCAGATTCAAAAAATATTAACACACGAAATATTTGCCCGACTTGTATACATCTGGTGTGTAAAGAGTTTAAGTGTGAGATAGATGGGGGGCTATTGGGAAAAGTGAATCAGCTAGTCTAGAGTCCAAGATTTAAATATTGAGCTGAAAATAAGTAAATAAGTACACTTTAAAGGGTCAGTATTTCTTCTTGTTGCTGATGTTGATGCAATTGTTGCTGTAGAATCTGGCACCTTCTTCATTTTAGAAGAGAGCCACTGGTAGTCTTGATTAGCCATATAGTACTCTTTAAGAACTGAGCATCCACTGCCTCCCCAAAATAATCCACTATTTCTATCAGCATGACTTTGATATCTATTTTGGGAGTATATTTAGTGACTGCCAGTGTACAGTTTCCGATCTGTAATCTACGCTTTGAGAAACGTGTAAATGCATGTTGGCCTTGGGCCATTTGATCAATATATGTTGTGCATTTACAGTATCTGTGCAAGATGATCCTCGTGACTCTCCCAGTGAATCATCCTCCCTCTGATTGCTCAACAGTCCCACGCTGAGACATAATGTCTGCTGACGCTGTGTATAAAGACAAGCTTCTGTATATGGTGAAACTGCAGCATGCTGTTTTTAGCTTTAAATCATCTTTTCTCAAGTAATGATGTCATAGATTTTTTTTTTTTTAAATGTATGTATTTTTTTTTTTTTTAAGCTTAGTATGCACATAACAAAACGCAGAAAAATGAAAACACATTCGTTTTGGTAACATAAGGAGCTGCTGCCCTACCAGTGAGTCCTGCCTTGTTTGTGGTTTAAGGCGAGTGGTTGCTGGAAGAGCTCCTCGTGTCACCACGCTGTGCTCTTCTCTGCATGCTCTATATAAAGAAACAAGCAGGTGTGTCGGATGCCAAGTTTAATGCTGGTGGACGGCTTAATATAGGTTATGGCTGTGTTTTGATTAATGGAGGTTGACAAGTGGCTATAACAGTGTTGATGCCACTCGAAGGGGAAAACTATCACCTATGATAATGCTCTGCCACCACAGTGCTCATTTGTAGCATTATTCCCATTTCAAGGGCAGGATTCTGAAGGAGTCGTTTAGTCAACTACATGTGTATTATTATTTTTCTTCTTTGCCCTGGCTCACAGCCATCTGCGTGACTTGCATTCTCACAGTGAACGACCTTCAGTAGCAGGACTTGAAAGGAAGATTACACTTTAGATACTTGCATATCATTGAAACACTTGCAGGCCACTCCCATTCCTTTGCACTTCTCTCTTGACACACACAAATGCCTGTATTATGTTTTGACGTCACTGTGTGCAGCGCTGGAGCACAGTTGTGCGTAATATGAAATATTTGTTTGGGTTCCCACGCAGGTTCGCAACCAGCATTATCAGTTATCCTGGTCATTATTCTCGATTAGTCGTGATGTGTGGTAACATATCATGCCATGCCAGCATTTAAACCCCAGTGATCTTGAATACATATGGATAGCAGGGGAAAAGTCTTTCTTCTAAATAGCTCATTAGTAATCCAGTCATGTTTTTCAACATTAAGATAAATCTGACATTTTGGGGGCTGTCATGAGGTTTTTATGTCATGGCTTATGTATATCACATCTGTTTAGTTTTTTTGTTTTTTTGGGGGTTTTTTTTGGATTTCCAATTCTTAGCTTAAACAGCAGCAGGAACTCCCAACTGTCTTCTTTCGTCTGTTTCTAGGTGTCATTAGCAGTTATCTCAATGTCATCTCCAAATTCCAAAAGGAAATTTCCACTGCCGTCTCCAACTAACTGCTGGCATCAAGATTCAGTCTGATGAAAGAAATGCCTTTTCCCCCTTCATAAATTTCCTTTGTCCCTTCTTGTTTGTGACCTTGATTTAACCTTAGCCTCCTTGTCTTGTGTCACCCCTGTGGTTCTGAGCATATTTTTCCCCTCCCTTTTTTTTTTTTTTTTCTTGTGGAGATGGCTCTGTATCTGTCCTCTAAAAGGAATGCCGACATGGGAGTGGTTTCCATAGAAACACATTTCAGACAGCGTTGGTGTCAGTGCTGTGCCGTTTCTTGTATCTGCCTCTCAGGCTGCAATTTTTTTATTTATTTATTTATTTTTGTGAGAGAGACTGAAGTCTGCAGCATATCGTGAGCATGCATACTAACCATCTGTCAAGCAGCTTATATTAGTGTGTGTGTGTGTGTGTGTGTGTGTGTGTGTGTGTGTGTGCCAACTGTTTGAAGGTTATTAGAGCAGAAGTGGATGAATCCTATTGAACATCATGGATGAGAAGGTGGAATGCATTATTTAGTGCTTTCACTGTGCAAATACTAGCACTATGATCCTCCATGTCTCATATGTTACAGAGCTTATACACAGTATGTGGATTTATAGAACCAGGGTGATTTTGTTTTGGGCTTGGGTTTAAATATGCGTGATTATAATATGACTATAGTGTACCATAAGGGCAATTTATTTATTTCACTGTGTGGAGAATGGCCTCATACATTGTATCTGTCTGTATTTGGCTCTTAAGCATGTAAAGCCTTTGGCTCTTATGAGTGCTTCCGATTGCAGACTCTATTCTTACTATGCAATGAAGCCAATTATGTTGTTATACAGTAATTGTTGCCTCAATGTTAGATGAGAATCGGGCAAATAAGACCAGTTCCAAACACGTTTTATTCCTACTGTCTACTTCAGTGTCTCAGTATTTTGGGGTTAACTTTCTGATAAATTAGCAGAAAAATTAAATCTTCCATCATGTCTCTTTCTTTCTCATTGTTTACTTTGCTGTCTTTTCCTTATGTCATTTTTTTCCCTTTGTTTTCAGGGAGCTTTCGGAGCTCTTCAGAAGATCTGCGAGGACTCTGCTGAGATCCTGGACAGTGACATGCTGGACCGTCCTCTGAACATCATGATCCCCAAGTTCTTGCAGTTTTTCAAACACAGCAGTCCTAAGATTAGGTATCATAATACTTCTTTTTTTCCAATTTTGCTGACTGAAGTTGACTTTAAGTTACACTGTCCTTTGAACCTTTCACTTACACATGGATGTTTTATTATTTGAAATGACCTAGTCTGTTACAGTCTTTTAGAATGTGCATGGCATTGCATTTAAATTGTCTGTGAATGCTGTTTATTATACCTGTTTAGTGACGGTGCATACTTTTCAGTTAAAACTACTTTAAGCAAATGAAGATGGTTCCTTTCCTCCTCAGTAATTTAAAATCGATGAAATACTTCTACTGGGACTTACTTGACATTCCAGCTGATATCAGCTGGTGTACCAAAACTGTGTGACTTTGTGTCTTGCCTGAACTATTCTCCATTTGTTGGATACAATAAAATGTCTAGTCTAAATCTGAATACACAGCCAGTATGCACATTTTCAGTCTGTCTTATGTTTCTTAGAGACGACACACAATGAGTGTCTGTTGCAGTGTAAAACTCCTGTAGAGAGAGATGTTTCTCATATTTGGAGGTTAGATTGGAGGAGATGGGGCAAATAATAATACAGAGGCTACATTCACAGTGTGCAGCATGTGAGGAAAACATGTCGGTGTGACTCTAATGTGGTTGTTACTCTGTTGCAGGTCTCATGCCATCGCCTGCGTCAATCAGTTCATCATCAGCAGGACTCAGGCTCTTATGCTTCACATCGATCCTTTCATTGAGGCAAGTCAGACTCTAATGCTCCTTTATACTATCTATTATACTTTGGGGTTGGGTTTTTTTTATTTTTTAAAGTGTATCTATATGCAAAACAAATCATTGGCCCCAAAAGAAAGAAACAGAAGCTACTATAGGGTCACTTCAATAGGGCGAGCTATTCCTCTGACAGTTTGGGATCTACCTCTCCAGTTTGTGGCTCTCTGTAATCAGTCGCCGCATATGCCAAGCCTCATGCAAATTATTGCAAATTATATTATGTTTAGGGCTTGGGAGAAGAGATTAATAATAAGAAAATTGAAGTCAGATATTTGGCAATAGCAAGAGGCTGAAGCACAAAAAAACTGTTTAAAAGTGTAATAAATGAACTAAAGCCGTCATAAATTGAACAGCTATGACTTTATGTCTGAAACATTTGTGTACTGTGCTGAAGACAACTCAACTGAAGTCAAGCTGGGGCTGAGCTGTACCTTTCTGTAATGCCAGTTTGTACCGTAAGATGGTGCAGCACCTCAATGTATGTCTTTGTTATGTCTTTTAAAGATATGGGGTATATATTTAACATTTTGATATAGTAAACCGGGACATTTAAAGCAAATGGCTACAGATTATACATACAGCAAATTGCAGAACTGTGTACATTCACAAACATCTAAAACACTGCTACATTATCTGTAATGTTCTGCATTACTGTATTGACTATTCCCCTCTCAATCATATTTATTCTTATGTTATTGCCAACAGTGGTATTAACTTTAAGCTGTCGTCCTGCCCTCTGTAGAATCTCTTTGCACTGGCAACAGATGATGAGCCAGAAGTGAGGAAGAATGTTTGTAGAGCTCTTGTTATGTTGCTTGAGGTTCGCCTCGATCGTCTCCTGCCACACATGCATAACATCATAGAGGTGAGTGTATTGTAAAGATGAAGAATGACTATATTAACTAAGAGGGAGAAGCCTAAAAGCTGATAATTGGTGCAATATTGAAATGGGTTTTCAAGGTTTAGAGAGGCGGTATAATTCTAGATTCTCCCTGCGTTCTGCAGTGTTTTTTCAATACCATTTGGGGAAGACAGACAAAATACTACTATGTGAGAGAGCAGGCCAACTTTAGCTTGCACCCGAATGCACACTCCTCCACACAGCTTCCTCTACAGTCTTTGAATTATATTAAGTCAGCATTTCAGATGGTCAAATGTCAAGCTTGACAGAACATTTTTGGATTTATATAGTAACATAAATGGACTATCATTTATTTGGCACTTACTATAGTCTGTTTAACCATTGAATGTGCATTGCAGCACAAGCCATGTTTACTTGCACAAGCCATGTTTACTTACACACACACACACACACACACACACACACACACACACACACACACACACACACACACACAGTCATACAGCACCTTTTATACATATACTAAAAACACTTTACCCAAAGCCCTTTTGGCAGGCATACCTGAAGAGCCAGGATTGAATCACTTACATTAGTGAGTCAGCTAGTGAAGAAGCCACAACCACCCCAATGTATTCATGTAAAAAGGAAATGGGGAAAAAAATAACAGTGTGCTCTTCAAAATGAAACTTGCATGTTAGATACTTAAAAATCATGTAGCTTGTTGTTAAATGTAGGGTGCTTTTTTTTTTTTTTCTATAAACCTCAGGAGTGTGGATAAATATGACATTTTGAAATGGAAAATGTGCATGAACCCTGAGTAAATATGACATAAACCTCTATTAATAACACAGCAGTAAGCAACTCTGTTGTACTGGAGGTCGTTTTGTCATTCTGATGAACATGGCCGAATAAAGTAGGGCTGTGTTTTTTTTGTTTGTTTTTTTTTGTTTGTTTGTTTGGGTTTTTTTGTTAATTTATTTATTTTTCCCCCCAATTTTGCAAACATGACTTTGCTGAATAATTATTTGTTTGCCCACTAAATCTATAAAATGATAGTTTCTCATAAAAAGTTATTGCTTACTCTTTATCAGCCCATTTGCTTTTCTCTGATGGGTTTGGTTTAAACAATAGACATGCACGGGTAGTTTTTAGTTGTGTTACTGGCTTCACTTTCTTTACTCATGTATTAAAATACAAACACCTTATGTGAATTTATTATTTTTATATTCATTATATCATAGTAGTCAGATGGCAAAAACAGATGTTCAAAAGCACCAAACAAACAAATTAGAAATACTTTTTCTTTCTTCTTCTTCTTCTTCCTTGTGAGCTATTCATTATAGAAGACAAAGTAAACAGTTACTCACATCACTGCTTGATTTAGACTCTTGCAAATCTTTGGCCCTTATAAAACATATATGCAACGTGTACTGAGCTCATGAACGTTAAAGATGAGGACAATTCACATGCACACACTGATGTACTATATTGTTGTGGGGTTTTTTTAGATCAGCTCATACACTTATATTATCTGTGAGGTAAAAATAATTTCCAAAAGCTGTATATATGTTGATGATCCTGGTACTATAAGAATTTATGTAGTAAGTTTGATATAGATTGATCAATGCCTCTAAGAGGAGTTGGGGAACAGACAAACATACACCATGGTCATTATAATAAGACAAGAATGAAATGAACTATTCTCTGAACAGATAGTTGAACCTGCATCGCAGGTTTTAGATTTGGTTGCATTCCTTCCTTTGGGATGAAATATTCAGATTTGTACGTGAAAATATTTTTGTTTATTTGTATGTTTTGTTTTGTTTTTTAAATTCAGTACATGCTACAGAGGACTCAGGACCATGACGAGAATGTTGCCTTAGAGGCCTGTGAGTTCTGGCTGACACTGGCCGAGCAGCCGGTGTGTAAGGAAGTGCTGTGTGGCCACCTCTCCCAGTAAGAAAATACACACACACACATACACACAACCAGATGTAATGTACAGACTTATGCTGGTTTTGAAAGTAGCTGATTCATAGCAGCCTTGGCAGCAAGTCAGCGAAGACCTTGTACTAGGGTGTTATTTTTCCTCACCTCACAGTGGCTGATTAAGAGTTGACCTCAGGTTTAACATCTGTCACCAAATTGTCACATTAAACTGTGTCCACAGCAGGGACCAAATGTGAGTAATTGCCTGTGAGTTCTGCCCTAACCTTGCCCTTTGTTCTCATCATTTTTCCCGCCGCTTCTGCTCCAGGCTCACTCCGGTGCTTGTCAACGGGATGAAGTACTCTGAGATTGACATCATTCTGCTCAAGGTCAGTTTGTACTGCCTAATATGTTTACGTGAAGGTACAATGATAAACTGCTCCAGGAGTCAAGCTGACATGCAGTTAAGTTGTTTGTGATGTACAAACAAATTAGAGTTGTATACATTTTACAACACAAAATGCATGGCTAATTTCTGGTTTCAGCTGACTGAACTCTCATGCTAATGCCTACACGCTGAAGAATTTTTATACCATACGTTCATTTTCAGGGAGACATTGAAGAGGATGAGGCCATTCCAGACAACGAGCAAGACATCAGACCACGCTTCCATCGCTCCCGCACTGTTGCCCAACAGCATGAGGGTGATGGAATTGAGGATGAGGAGGATGAAGATGACGAACTAGATGATGATGATACTATCTCTGACTGGAACCTGCGTGAGTTCAGTGCATATCTAAATTGAACTGTCTAGATTGCTCTGTGATGGTTGTTTCAAGATGATTCATAGTGGCTCTTTATCCATGAACTCCACTGAAAGGAGCCCTGCATTGTCTTGTAGTCCAAACGGCTAATAGAGAAGAGGAAGGTCTCATTTTTCTTAGGTTTTATGTAACTTTACAATCAGTGGAACAAAAATGCTACATCGTGCACCTTTTTAACAGTCCCAAAAAGCAGATGGTGTACTAATTGTCTTCTGCTTGTTTGTATTATGCTTGTTACATCTGTATGATCTTTGTTTCTGTGTATGTGTGTGCTGTTAGGCAAGTGTTCAGCAGCAGCGCTTGACGTGTTGGCCAACGTTTTCAGGGAAGATCTGTTGATGCACATCCTGCCTCTTCTCAAAGAGCTGCTTTTCCATCCAGAGTGGGTAGTTAAAGAGTCTGGAATCCTAGTGCTGGGGGCTATAGCTGAAGGTAAGAAGGGGGAAATGAAGAGCGGGAGGTCCCTCTTTGAATATAAAATCAGAAGAAGCACTACTTTGAAACAATACTTTTGTTATCCTTTTTCTCCAGGCTGCATGCAAGGAATGATCCCCTACCTGCCTGAGCTCATCCCTCATCTCGTCCAGTGTTTGTCTGACAAGAAAGCCCTGGTGCGTTCTATCACCTGTTGGACACTGAGCCGCTATGCACACTGGGTTGTCAGCCAGCCTCCGGATGTTTACCTGAAGCCTTTAATGACAGAGCTGCTCAAACGCATTTTGGATAGCAACAAGCGTGTGCAGGAGGCTGCTTGCAGGTGAGCGAGATGATAAAACCATGTCTCTTATTTTACAGCACATTAACTCTGACTTTTTTTTTTTTTTTTTTGCATTGGTGTTTTCCACATATTCCCCTGCATCGAAATTTCAGAGTAGTTACTTTCACACATTGCTTTAACTCCCCCCCCCCTCCTTTTTTTTTTTTTTTTTTAAAAATCTTTCCCTGCCAGTGCCTTTGCCACTTTGGAGGAGGAGGCTTGTACAGAGCTGGTGCCCTACCTGGCATTCATCCTGGACACACTGGTGTTTGCTTTCAGCAAGTACCAACATAAAAATCTGCTAATTCTTTATGACGCGATAGGAACACTTGCAGATTCAGTGGGCCACCATCTCAATAAACCGGTATGCAAAACAGAAGCATTTGCTGGATTTCACTTCACATTTCTATGTAAATCTAACATTAATACTGCTGTTGTCATGTACTTATTTTTGTAAAATGAGGATGACAGTAGACCGCATATCAAAAAAGCTGTATTTGTTTGAATGTAAAATAGAATACATTGAATGCACTGATAACAATGGCTGCCGATGTGTGATATGTATTAGGAGTACATCCAGATGTTGATGCCACCCTTGATCCAGAAATGGAACCAACTAAAAGATGAAGACAAAGATCTTTTCCCTTTGTTAGAAGTGAGTTTCTCATGCACACTTAAAGGTGCCAAAAATCTGCATGATATCCATGATTTTTGTATCTAACCCACAATTCCTGCCTTCCTCAGTGTCTGTCATCTGTAGCCACAGCACTGCAGAGTGGCTTCCTGCCCTACTGTGAGCCCGTGTACCAACGCTGTGTCAACCTCGTTCAGAAGACCCTCGCTCAGTCCATGGTGAGAATGTCTAGAATGGACAACTTAAAGACTTTCTCTGCATTTTCTATTATCTATTTATACGAAATGACATTTAAACCTGCTGGAGACTCTTCGTAGTCAAGTGGAACTCGATGTAAAGCAAAACAACAACAAAAATGGTGATTTTTATTTAGTTTTTTTAAGTTAACAATCTGTTAGTATTGTTTACAATTTGCTGCACTGGCCCCAAGTGGTAAACAAGGTATTTAGTGGACGTTTAACCACTACCACAGTGGGGTGGATCCATAGATAGAAGCCATATAACTTCTTATTTAATATTTATTACTGTTAAATTAAGTCATGTTATATTTTCTAGCTCCATCAGTCCCAACCAGAACAGTATGAGGCCCCTGACAAAGACTTCATGATTGTGGCTTTGGATCTTCTTAGTGGACTGGCAGAAGGATTGGGAGGCACCATTGAGCAGCTGGTGGCTCGTAGCAATATCCTCACCCTCATGTACCAGTGCATGCAGGTAAGGCCCTGTAAAAGTATTCAACATGAAAGAAAACAAACAAACGTAAACTGACTTGCATGTCTCACCTTGTCCTCTGTTTTTTCCTCTAACTGTTCAGGACAAAATGCCAGAAGTTCGTCAGAGTTCATTTGCTCTGCTAGGGGATCTCACCAAGGCTTGTTTCCAGCATGTCAAACCATGCATCGGTACGTTCGGTGTACTTGACTCTGAAGCACCAGTGACAATAAATTCCAAGTCATTTTCTAAGATATTAATTTTCCTCCTTTCAGCTGATTTCATGCCCATACTGGGTACAAATTTAAACCCAGAGTTAATATCGGTGTGCAACAATGCAACATGGGCAATTGGAGAGATATCTATACAAATGGGTAAGTGCCTTTCTTTTAAGACGATGTACAGTGACACATTTAAAATCTGAATTAACTTAAGTTCTTATACCTACACCCTTAGGGCCTGAAATGCAGCCATACATTGCGATGGTGCTGCACCAACTGGTGGAGATCATTAACAGGCCCAATACCCCAAAGACACTACTGGAGAACACAGGTACCACTCGGTGGTAGTGCTGAGCCCGTCAGCCAGCCAGGTTGCCACACACACACACAAACACAGAGAGAGGGAGGTGTATACACTTATACACACACTCACTCACTCACTCAGGTCCACTTAGCCAGGATTAACTATACTTATTAGACTGCGTGTCTTTCCCTTTTAATTTCAGCCTTTCCCAAGGTATGAGCCTTACTAGTTTTGCTTGTTTCACCAAAGTATGTTGAATATTTCAGGTATTGATTTGCAGCCTGGCACAGTGGCCTGTAAGTTGAAATAAAATTAAAATGAAGCCTTGAGCAAGCCCTGGTGTGAAATTCTTAACACTCTTCAACTGAGCAAACCGTGTAAGAGCCCTGCCTTGGAATGAACTAATGTCGACTGACTTTGCTCTATGAGGTGAAGTACAATATTGTAATGAAACCAAATGCAAAGCTTACACAGAATTATAGATAGATGACTGCATAGCCTCACATAGTTACTGATCAGCTAAACAACTAATCCCAAATGACACCTAAACTGACTAAAAGTAGGGCACCTAGCTGAGATTATTTTTAGGTTGCACACTCTACTCTTGTTTGAACCAAATGCATTGGAGATTCGAATTGGATGAGTCAAGTGAACATTGCATCAAAATTATGCATGCAAGGGTGAAGTGTGACCTGCCAAAATAAAAGGAAATAAAACTAGGGACTCTATAGATGTGTTCCTGTTTGTTTGCTGTCAGTTTATTTGTTGCTTTTATTTACTGTTCTTTAAATGTGGATGCATATCTGCCAATAGATGTTAAATGTTGTTAAGAATGGCCAATGTTTGATGCAGGATACATGATAATCAATAACCACTTAACAATTGGGCATCATACAACTTCTTCAATTTTTGAAGTATCAGATCATTAACCTTTCCATTAACAGTTTCTTGCATGTTATTGATCTATAAATTGACAACGCCACAGTGAATCAAACCTTAGCAAACACAGCCATGTGTAAATTCCGTTAACATGGATGTTTCCACGAGAGCCAGCGTACCACTGGAACTATTTTTAAACTAGGTCACATAATACCACAGTTTAAGGTGGCTGTAAATTCTCGGCTCGCAGAGCGGCACTCTTCAGTTTGCCTCTAATCAGCTGATCCTGCACTGAACTCTACTCTAATGAGCATACCATCTGCTTTCTGCATGTGTCATTGGACTGTTCATAAATGCCTGTTTGTTAATGAGAATGTTGCATAGTTTTGTGTCTTCTTAAACTTAGGTCCTCCCTCCTCTCTGCCTCATAAGAACCTGCTGTGCTGGATACTAGTCTCCCTCCATGTAGTTGGCTTGGAGTAATCTGTCATTTCTTTTCCAAAAGAAAAACAAAACAAAAAACATTTCTGTTTCTTATGAAAATTAACATTTGTGAGTTTAAGGGAGAAATCGCTAAGAGGGGGAAAAAAAATCCCACTGAACTGCTCTTGTTTTACGCCATACAGTCACACATGCTACACCTTTTGTTAGCATGTGTCTTGGCACGTACAGTTTCATCAAATTGATCGATTTAAATAGCTTTTTTTTTTTTTTTTTTTTTAAATCCATGTAATTCCTGGAAGCAGATGCCATTGTTTGCCTTTTCTATGAATGTCCTGTCAGAGTTGTCAATGTGTTCTCCCTTAAACGTGTTGTATGTCTTTTTTTAGAGTGTCATATTTTTACATTCCTCCCTTTTGACTTGAAGGGGCAGTAATAATCAACGCTAGTGAAATCTTCTGTTTATTATCATACACAGATTCTGTTGATTTCTGTCTCTGAGTTGTTTGTTTTTTCTTTATTTTTTTCTCCTCCCCCCTCCTCATTGCTCATGTCTTGGTTGGCGTTTGGTGGTGTGTAACCGTGATTGCGTTACCTTAGCAATAACAATTGGTCGTCTTGGTTACGTTTGTCCTCAAGAGGTGGCACCCATGCTACAGCAGTTTATAAGACCCTGGTGTGTATTATTCAATCTTTTATTTAATTCATCTTCTCTCTGCTTTCCTCTGATCTTCTCGTCTGTCGCCTGTTCTTCCCTTTTTCTCCCCTGTAGCTCTCCTCCTCTTCCCCTCCTCACTCTCCTTTCTCAAAAGCGTTTTGGGTTTTATTTTCAGTTTTTTGTTTTTGTTTTTTTCCTATCAGTTTGTAATCATTGCCAACCGTGTGACTAACCCTGTCCTCTTTTAGGTCCTACTTGTGATTTGTTTTTGCCTCAGTAGCACCTTCATGTGTTTTTTATACATTAATTTGTTTAATTTCTAGTTTTTTTTTTTTGTCATTGTAAACTGTCGCTAACAACCTAAAAGATGCATGGGATCAGATTTTTTTGTCACATGCCTGCTGGTTCAACAACAGAGAAAGGATGCAGTCTTTTAATGAGAAAGAGCATTCTTAAATTCCTTTCTCATTTAGTAGTCACCCAGCTGCATGTGCCTGTCCCAAAACGACCCCAAACCTTCTTTAGTAGTTCTTCGAAAACAAAACAAAAAAGTAATGTTATATTCAAGGTGCTATAGATGAGGTTTTGCTGAACACACTGCTCAAAGACATCAGTGAAGATATTAGATGAGTTTCTGAGTTTTAAATATTTTAAAATGCTTGATTTGTTTTACTTGAATCTCTTTTGTGTGCATGCTTCATGTGTTGTTGTAAATCGGGAAACAATTTCATATTTAGATAAATGTGCAAAGTGATCAAAAAGTTCTGTGGCTTTAAAAAAAAACAAACCATGGCAAACTTGACCAATCGCCTCTTCAGCATTGCTTCCTGGTGCACCTCTAGAAAGTTTTCAAGAGCTGCTGATCCTTTAAATCATTCCATTTATGCTCTTTTTCTTTTCTTTTCTTTTCTTTTTTCACTTGCACACGTGTAATGACTCATAGATCTCCTTGGTGAAATGAAAAAAGTAGGGAAAGTTATTTTTAAAGAGATATATTTAAGTCATTATCAATTTTTTTTAACTCTTCCTGATCAGTCTGAGTGGAGAACCAACAGGCTTACAAAGGTTTTAAGCATCATTGCAACAGTTCCCACTGACTTATGTGTACGACAGCTGCACCGCGCTTTACTTTACCATACATTACTGTGCAAATGTCAGGAAAACATGCTAGCATTGATTAAAAGTGCAGGTTTGGAGGTGTCAGCTGTGTTACTGGAAGTAGTTCAGAGGCATACAAGGAGAAAACACTGAAGTTGAACCTTGATCAGATGCAAATTGGAAGTGGTTCTTCATTTTTGTGGGTTAGTTGTTGCAGGACATTTTGATCACATTTGAAAAATGTAATTTGTCTTTAGAGTATATGAAGAAAAGGATTGATAATGAAAACACATTTGTGTCAAAGAAGGTAATTGGCTTCATTTAAAGTTGGTATTATAAACATGCATGTCAGTTTAGTAACATGTACTGAATGCATCCGAGTTTCTGTACTAGTTATTCATAGTTGCAGATTTATGCTGGTTTCTGTTGTTGCTCGAGTATTCTTTAGATAAGCGTGGTGTTAAATGTGGTCGTCCCTGTTGTCAGGTGCACCTGTCTGCGAAATATAAGGGACAACGAGGAGAAGGATTCCGCATTCAGAGGAATTTGCACTATGATTAGTGTAAATCCAGGAGGTGTAGTGCAGGTGAGATGCAGTAGAGAGATGACTGTGTGGACACTTTGTTTTTAATGACTCTGGAAGCTGAAGCATCGCCTTATTTATTTTCTCTGGAACAGGATTTTATATTCTTCTGTGATGCAGTGGCTTCCTGGGTCAATCCAAAGGATGACCTCAGAGACATGTTCTACAAGGTAAAAGCTGAAAAACACTAACAATAAAAATCGCTGAATAAATTCCGTCAGTTTTGCCTGGTTTGAGAATTTGCACTCAGGCTTTAATCCATTTATTGCTTATCAACAGTTATTGCTGCTCCCTAGTGACCAAATTCAGGAATGGCAGCTTTTGCACTTGACACTTTAAAATGCACAGGATTTATTTTGAAAAGCACTCCTCAGTATAAACATCTCGTGGTGTTTAATTTCAGATCCTTCATGGGTTTAAGAACCAGGTGGGAGACGACAACTGGAGACGCTTCGCAGATCAGTTTCCAATGCCACTGAAGGAACGGTTGGCAACCTTTTATGGGGTGTAACTGTTTCCACAGCACGTGCCTCATCGTTGGGGTTGGTACCACTCTGAAAATAATTTTTATTATTTAACCCAAAATGTTGTATTCTAATCAGGGTTTTTCTATATACAGGTCATTCACTATGGGAGACAATATCGGGAACCATCCCAGGGAGCATGTTACCCTTTACTGGGGGGAAGGATCTGCCTGCTGAGGGAAGGGGAAGGGGTGCTGACCCCCCCTCCTTGACCTGGTGGATGGGGTGGGAGGGAGATGATAGCTACAGTTCTCAGTGCCCCTATGCACAGACAAAGGGGCAAAAGGGACTGGCAAGACAACCTTATCACTGGAGGAAAATTCATCTAATCATATCTGAATCAGAAGTTGTAGTTTGTTGGGGTTTTTTTGTTTTGTTTTGGGGTTTTTTTTGCTTTTTCCTCTCCATTTATTCTCCAAACATCTTGTTTTCTGGACTACTGAGAAGAAATGAATGTGGAAAAAATTGAGAAATCTTTACAAAACCCTGTACTTTTTGTTAGACAAGGAGAAATGTAGGTCTTCTGCTCAATATGCGTTTATAAGAGTAAACGAGAAGTATTATGAAGTAAAGCTGAAGGTGTTTTGAGACACATTTCCTGTAAGTACAGAGATGGTTTAAAGTTCCTACAGAAAAAGCTGTTTTGTCACAAGGGAGCACATAGTTTTTGTTTTTTTTAAATGAGCAGCTTTTCTGAAAAATGGGTAGCATGTGTATATCATTGTGGAAAAGCTGTAGTGAAATGTGTTGACAGCTGTTGTTGAGCTTTGATAAGGTTCTTTTTTTGGGTCTTGTATTTACAGTACTCATGTTTTCTTCTACTGGAGATTTACGGCAATCAGCTGTAATGTAGCATGACGGGCTTTACACACACTGACTTAGGAAAATGTGTAAAATCTTGGCTGTGGCGTGATGTCCGAGTGAATCATTGTTTGGTCTTGTGGCGTGAATGTGACATGGACATCTATCTGCAGGCATATCAAAGCTTTAGATGCTTACTTTATCCTTTTATATTGTCTGAGCCTCGGAAAGGACAAATGAAGGAGAAGCATGCAGGATAACAAGATCCTGTTTGCTGATTATTGTGTCATTGTGTTTTGGACGTAAATATCACAATGGCACAAATACTGTCTCAGTGATTTGGTTTTTGTTTGGTTTTTTTTGCCTTTTTTCTTCTGATTTTTTTTTTGACTTTGGTTGTCAGAACCATATAAACCATCAAATCAATGTTAACTATGTTAATTTCTCAATGTACTGATGTTTTTGTTATTGGTTGTTGGAATTTTTGTGCTAAAAGCATGATCTTGAGGATGACTTTCTAATGTTTTGGGTGGTTGTCACTGTGGGGTACTTTCATCTTTTGCATGTTGGTGGCCCCTTACACCCCAACTTAAAGTGGGAAGGTTGCAGGAGCTTCAATCAAGTTTTGGTTTTATTTATTTTTTTATATAGCAACCATTTATGTTCAGCATCACTGTGACTTTTAAAGACTTCACAGTAATCTTGCTGGAGTGTTCTCTTCCTCACCTTTCACCTATAGTTGGATATGTAGATTTTAAATACTGTGAAATTACATGTTGTTGTCTTCTTGTGTTGCAGTGTTATGTTTTTTTTTTTGTTGTTGTTGTTGGTTGGTTTTTTGTTTGGTTTTTTTTTTGTTGTTGTTTTTTTAAATCTATATGTTTAAGTTGCAGATGGCCTGAATGTATTCCATGATGGATTTTTATTTTATTTTTTTTATATTATTGTTTTGTTTAATTTTAATTTTTTATGCCCATCCATTCTTCCTCTGCTGGCCAGAGTAATAACTGCAGTATTTAAATCCTTTGTGATGCACCTAAAATGTACTTACTTACTTACCTACTTACTTAGCAAGTGCTTAAAATGAATGATGTAGCCAAACACTTTAGAATATGACCTGACAGGTCGTTGAGCATTGCTGCTAAAATGTGTGGACCTTAATGCATTAAGCATCTTGATCCAATTGGGATATTAGAGTGTAGAAGTAGTTTAATGTGTTAGCTCAACTGCCACATTAAGAAATGTATTACTAATCTTAGATTAAACATTTTTTGAGGACATACACGGTGAATGCAGGTTATAATGCATCATGGAATACAGAGGCAAATATTTGTATGTGTCACATTATTATGTGTTTAGAAGTGATTTTTGTCTTGTCACATTCCAGCTGTTTGGCTTGCAAAAATATGAAGTAATCGCAGCTTGACGGGGTGGATGTGCACACACTTCTGTTCTTTCTTCAAAAGATAGTAGTTCTACAAAACACACAACAATCCCAATTACTACTGTGCTATAATTTTGACGTAACTGCTGCTATACATTGTACTTGTTTCACTATATGAATATGTTTTTGTGTTAACCTCAGGTTGTGGTGTGTGTGTGTGTGTGTGTGTGTGTGTGTGTGTGTGTGTGTGTGTGTGTGTGTGTGTGTGTGTGTGTGTGTGTGTGTGTGTGTGTGTGTGTGTGTGTGTGTGTGTGTGTGTGTGTGTGTGTGTGTGTGTGTGTGTGTGTGTGTGTGTGTGTGTTTTGTTTTTTTAAAATCGATTTCCTCATATCTCCACCTTTCCACATCTCTTCAAACAAGAAAGATTGGTTTAAAAAGCCACCCCATCATCAATGGGTGTTAATTCACATTAGCATTAATACATGCAACACTGCTAGCTGAACAGTGGGATTACAGTTGGAAACCAGGAAGTAGGAACGATTCCTACTTCTACATCCTTATTGTCAAACGTGATTGTTATCAGGCTTAGGTAAATGGTGTAATCTCTGCACAATGCCTTGAATGCAAATACTTTGAGGATTTTTGCTGGGGTTTTGCAATAGAAGTACAGTACACTGTATGTAGAGATGCAGGTGAAAGCTGATTTAAAAACAATTGCATATGTTGACAACTCTGCAAATATAGGTTTGACTTTCTATGAAGCTTTATTGAAAAATTTGTATTTTATAAAGCACCCATCAATATTAAGGAATGTCTAGTCAAGGAGCTCTAGTAGTCTACAGTTTAATTAGCCTTTAAACTTGATTAGATTATCTGCCTTCATCCTTTTGCTAATGAAAGTGAAAACCTCATTCTCATAGACATGTTTTGATTTTTCTTTTTCTTTTTTTTATAAGCTGCTGAATTTTAAAAATAAGTAATACTTTTGGGGCCACCAAATATTTTGGATCATGCAAAGACTCTATATTGTACTGTAGTAATTTTGTAATATTTGTAAGATGATATAGTGGGTGTGACTGGTTACCATTGCTTGAATCTGTACATTGTTCCAATAAATTGTTTACATTATTGTGGGCCTTTATCATTTATTTTCTCCAAGGCTTTTTTTTTTCTTTCTTTCTTTTTTTTTTTTTTTTTTTGCAATGTCACTGGTAGTTTCAGGCTTTGTGAAATTTGAATTACACAAATAGCAGACTGTCCACTGTGCCGACTGTAAATGGGCCTTTAAATACAATATTTATTTATTTATTTATTCATAAAGCACTTTAAAACAGCCACAGCAGATGCATAGTGGTTGTACACAAAAGTGAGTGAAGTAGAGTGAAAGCAATCATTTACAAAAACAACTATCATACAATAAAAACAAGTAAGATCAATGTCTCACACTGGGTCGAAGGCCAGGCAGTATACCGTGTTTAAGACAAATTTAAAAATTAACAATGTAACTGTCTAACGTGGAAAGACTATTTATTCCAAAACCTAGATTCTTGTTGCCCGACAGATGATTAGGTGCAAAACCTTGAAAAGTGACATACTGCTAAATCTATCAGTTTAAATAAATGTAAAGGCTTATTCATAGACTTGGTGTTGGAAGACCTTTTCTTATGCTTTAAATAAACCACAACCGTAACAAGAGTATTTGCTTTTGCAATATTTGTGGAACGTGTGTTGAATAAACAATCCCACTGGAAAAGGACGTTTAAACGGGTATGAATAATCTTTACCCACTAGTGCACAACAAATCGGCACATAGATTTATTAAACAGGGAGACATATCTATAGATGCTGAATTCATAAGTAATGCTAACTAAAACAAACACTAATATAGCTAATAATATCTTACTTATTTTTATATATTATTATTTTCACATAGCTGCGTTATGGTTTATGTGTATTTTAGTCAATCTATGTGGGAATTTACGTAAAGCATTTGAAGGCAGCATTTCACCAGGCGACTGTGGTGTCTCTCTTCGCCATTGATAGCGCTGTTTCACCCACTGAACGTCTACATTTCTACGGGAATAAACCATAGGGGAGAGACGCCGGGTGGAGGTGGAGTCTGTAGGTGGGGAGGGAGAAGAAAGGGGAGAGGAGGAAAACGGGGAAAGGCAGATACAAGAGAAACGGGGGGAGGACGGTGGATGATATACGCTTCAAAAGTTGCATTACAACAAACTGAAGAGTTGTGGCGAAGAGTAATAAAGCAAGATGATAACGCCGTACTTCCTAGAGAATTTCTGGGTAGGTGGTGCTTTTTTATTCACGGTGTTTACACCGGTGCTATTATCACGCTATGTTCCCTCCTTATCATGTTCATGCCAATCAGGAATCAAGTGTTATTCGTTTTGCAGAGGAAGTCGTCTAGCTCACAAGCTTAGTTCCCTCTGAAGTCGCAGTGTCCTGGTCAGCAACCCCGCGGCCACCGCTAATTTCCTTCGGCAAATATTTTGCTACCCCGGGGTTTGGGCCTCTGTGAACCAATCTAACTTGAAACGTCGAAGCGTCCACCCCTGTTTTCTGTCAATTGGCTCGGTCAGGATTGCTTGGAACGTATATGGTCAGTTCCCTGAATGCTATTGGACGCCTCGGCTGTCAGTCATAGCCGTTGGTCGTACGCGTCATTTTCTTCCGTGACAAAGTTTCAGTGAGATACCAGATGTTAGTAAGTTAGAATAGATTTAAAAGCCTCAATACCAACCTAAATAGCGATACTTTATTTCGTACAGCTGGTGCCGCAGAGCACTGGCTGTGTTAAGCTGAGCTCAGCGCTTTCTGCGTACTGCCTAAAGGTCATTTCTCTCCCGATAATAATTTGACGTGGCTGTGTCAAAGCAGGTGGGAAAGTAGAAGTCTACCGTTACTACTTGTTGCACTACACTGAAGTCACAAAGATAGTGCCATTAGAAGTGAAACTCGAACGGTATTGGCCTTATTAGGGCTACTCCTCCATGTCAAGACGGTGTGTGTATTGCACTATAACACTACGGCAAGTATTGGTTATGCGTCATAGCTAAAATGTTACAATTCTTACAGCGACATAGTTTTGAATAAAACCCATGGGTAAATTAGTACCTAACTGTTGTAACTTCCCCCTTTCTTTTTCTGTTCTTTTTTTTAATCTGTTACTCATTTATATATAATACAACAGGACTCTCAGCTTGAAACAACCAATCAGAATCCGTTCTTGTCTTCTTTAAGGTGGACAAACACATCCTTAAGTTTTAGCCTTAGTTGAACTCTGGAGGTGATCCAGGGCTTGTAAAGGGGCTGTAATGAATATTTGTGGAAAACTACATTAAGCTAAGTGCTTGAAGTAATTACCAATAACACTGCTGTTACCCACTAACGCCTTTTTTGTTCCTAAATGAGAGTTCATCAATATCTAAATGGCAAAAGAGGAGCAATCAGAGACACTCCTGACTCTTCAATCTGCCCTTTGTGCCCTTCTGTGAGCCACAAGAGAATCCAGTGATGGTCTCAATCAGCTGTGTGTTTAACATGCAGGACACACATGAGCGCACATACTTGGCACTGGGAGGAGATGCATCCATTTCCCTTTTGACTTGACTACAAATCATCATCATCTCTATCAGACCTATTGAGTTTTTCAGTTTGTTTGTTATATTGCTAAGCAGAGAGGTTTTCCCCATTCACATCCCATGCTCTTTCACTTTTTTTCGATGTTTTCATTGGGGTTTGTTTTTTCCCTTTTTTGTCATCTATACAAAATGGATCTCCTCAGCTGAATATACAAGTTCTTTAGGAATTCAGGCAGTGCTGTTTATCTGTCATAGTTGCAGCACTGGACTGGTCACCAGCTGCAACATTTCTACTCCTTGGATTTATTTGCAGGCTTTGTTTCATTTCCTTTTTCTTTCTCTGTACGAAATCTAAGCAAAAGTTTGGTTTCTCAATGGAAGTTCTGGCGCAAAAGTGCAAGATGTGGCCTATGTGCCATGTAACATGGAGTCTCAACAGATTAGGACTGACTAGGCAGTATAGAGACAGCCAGTATGTTGTCTTATATATTGTCCCACACTTCACACACAGTGTCCCACTGACACGGCAAAGAGTGACGCTAATAAAGAGGTGGACAGGAGTGACACACATCCTTTTGGCTGCCTAATTTTCTTCAGCTGTCTCTCAAATCAAACCAGTATGGCTCTGCCTTCAGAGGAAGGGCTTGTTGAGGTTTTGTAACTGGATTGAGTGGTTATTCAACCCAACAGCCTTGAGAATCAGTAGCAATTTTCTAAGATTACCAGAGTAAAAACATTACACTAATTATGGTTTTTGTGTGAAACAAACATCCTGCCTCTTGCTGGTTGTTGTTCATTCATCCCTTTATATTTAAATGAGTCGGTTTTAGTTGTGTTAGACCAACCCGTTTTGGCGTTATCATCCCTAACAAGTTAAGTAATGGTCAAGTTTTCGTTTGTATCTACCACAAACAAAGCCCAGCCTCTGTGTGCATACCGCATACTAAAGCTGTGTGTGTTGTCTGTGATGAGCTGTGATAGCTCAGTGCACCGCTCCCAGACCTCTCTGGTCACATGACTGAGGCCAGACACTCTGATGTCAAGGCGCCGTCTGTGCAGCTCATGGCTGTGTGCTCTACAGGCTGTACCGGGCCACCGTTTACAGTCTGCGTTGGAGAGACACTGTTGTTTGGCTCTGTCTAAATTCCTCAGGGACAGCGTGCAGTTCTTTCCACTGCTCTCACCTGAGCACACACCGGAACAGGAGAAGAAGTCGTGTCAGCTGAGACACTTCTAATCCTGTGTATTGTTTCCCCCTTCCTAAAGCACAACATCAGTGCTGTAATAACAAGCATGGGAAACTTATGAAGTTTTTTCATAGGTTTCCCCTAGAGCTTAGGTAAACTGCTACACTGTACCACTTTCCTGCCTGCATACCAAAGATATAAACACTCAGCACCTATGTGCTATAATTCTTTTGCCGATACTCCCAACTTCACACATTTAGCACATTAGAAATTTTTAAATTGTAATTTTTTACTCAAGCACATTTATTATATGTCCTACATATATGTTGTTTAACTAAAAAAGCATTGCACAGAAACATCAGTGTTTACTGAGGCAGACAAACTTACGAACAAAAATAGTCTGAAGTAATGTAAGCATTCATTTACTCCCAGGCTTAGTTTTTTTTAGCGTTCTTTTGCAGTTTGGAAGGTATAGTATAACAATATGCAGCATGATAAACAACAATAGGCAACAACCACTTGATTCCCTACATAAAGGATATTGAACCTTGCATTGTAGTCTGACTGGAGGAGAATGAATTCCTGTCCCTCTCTGTGCAGCAGATGTTACATGATAAACCATACACTGTGGTTTGGTTTATCTTTCCTTTTTAAGGTGGTAGTTAAGATTAAAGATGTCAGTTTCTTTTTGTGTTCAGTGCTCAGTATTGAATTGCTGTAAATATAAAGCATGGTTTTCAAAGATATGTTCTTACTGACTTAACAAATAGATTGTTTTTCTGGTGAGAAAGCCATGTACTCTGTCTAGTACATAAACTGTTATAATATGCAAAGAGTTTCTTTCACTCTATATAATGACAGGTTTTTTTTCTTTATTGACCATTCTTCTTTACTTTCATAATTTACATCACTTTAAATTGCAAAAGTCTTGTGCCACCTCTTATTTCTTTATATTTTGCTAGAATGGTGGAAATATGTGCAGCGATTTTCTTTTAAATATCTGCAAACATAAATGCGATTATAGTTTATAAAGAGCTTGCAAGTCAGTTTTGGTATGAACACCTTTATTTTTAAACACAGTGTGCACTCATGCTTTCTGGTACTTTCTTTAAGTGATCTTCAGGAATCGTTGTCTGGATTTCTTGAAGGACATTTCAAAGCTCTTCTTTGAAAGTTGGGTGCCTTTTATTTTATTCTCTGTTAAGATCCTACACTGCTTCAACAATGTTAAGGTCCGGGCTTTGGGGAGGCCAGTACATGACTGATTGTGTTCCATTGTGTATTTTTCTATCCAGGTATACTTTTACTCCATTGATATTGTGTTTGGGATCATTCCCATGTTGAAAAATGAAGCTATTGCCAATCAGACACTTTCCAGGTAGTATTGCTTGGTGGGACAAAAGCTGATGGTACTTTTCTGTATTCACAATACCACTCCAACACTGAAAACTGGACAAACTCTTAAGAACATGACTTTGACATATCGTTCATCTGCCTTCCACTTCTTCTGCTGTTTTTAGCTAAAGCCTCTTTGGGAATTAGCTTATTGATACAAAATGCTATTTTCTGTCTGTCAAACTGTGTGAGCTTTGGCATTTTTCATAGATTCAAGTAAAGAAATAGAATATCTGTTTTTGGGACAGGCTGCTAGAGCCAAAGTGCCTAAAGATTAAATTAAAATTGGTTATTTGCTAAGTTGTCTGTTACATGTGTATATATACAACATTAGTTCATCCCTTTGAGTTAGGTTCCTTTTTATCATTGAACAATTCATAGGTCAGTGTAAAGTGACTTACCAAGCAAACAGAAAATTTCTCTGAAAGGTGTCAGTTACAAAACCTGAAGTGAAAATGAATGAAAACGGCCACTGTCTAAAGAAAAACGTTCGAACTGTTGCTCAACAGTTTGAATCACTGAAGACCAAAAAATGAAAAAGTCTGGTTGACTGGAATCAGAATATAAAGATATAAGTGGTGGCTAAAACAAAAACTGAATTTTATAAGCAATTAATGATAAATATGAAAATCAATTTGGCTGTTTGCTCTATGAGAAGTCAAAAATATTTAAAGCAGCCCACTTCTGAGTGAGATTAAATTTTATATGATTTCACAGACAGTAACCCCAAATAAAGATAAACTGGTGTTTAGAAATAAAAGCTTAAAATGTTGTGCAGGAAAGGTGTCACAGAACCATTAGTCACCAATGTTTGTATAATTATTCTCTCCTTGGGCAGTTGTTCCATCAGCCATCTGGCTCATTTCCACTGACTTTAGATTTAATTCCGGCTTTAATAGTTCTCTTTTCTTTCCCCTCATGGGTGAAACTAGTATTACCTATTTTTTTGGTCTAAAGCATACAACTTTTTCTTTAGTTCCCTGTAGTCTGTGCAGTGTAGTGTATCACAATTTTCTCATTCTAGCACCTGTTTCTGTAATTATGGTACAACCAGCTGACACAGCTTGTTCTCTTCCCTTTTTTAATGAATTCAGTCAGTTCATAGGAAGCTGTCTCAGCTCGTCTGTACTGTTTGCTCAAACAAACCACAGTTGACGTATGCTAAATTCTCAGTAGGTTATCGTCCAGTTGGGGTGGGCACATTTAATGTGTGGTTGGAATATTAAACAAACAGTGTTTTCATTGATTACATCACAGACATGAGTGTAAAAAAACTGCGTCACTCTGGTATCACTTATATTATATATTTATCTAAAATGTACATATTATTTATATATCTATATGTATTTTTGCATTTCTCTCTACTGCTTTAGAAATTGATTCCAGCCTTAGCAATTGTGGGGAAAAAAACGCCCTTAGCTGTTTCCCGTGTTTCTTTTTCTTTTGTATTCATTGATATCAGGTACCAGTCGAACACAGGAGCTGAACAGAATGGGCTCTCTTCCTGTTGCCTTTCTGCTCTGTGTTTTCACTTACTTTCGTCACTTCCCTGTTTTGTAGTACGATTGGCCAGTTGTTAAATCTCTCTCTTAGTTTGTGTTTTAAAGTGTTGCGTAACATGTGGTCTCATAAACTGTGCTTCTTATATCTTTGACATCTAATGCATGCAGTAGTTTGCATGTCATGATTGCTGTTAAGTGGGGTAACAGCTAAACTTTTTTTTTTTTTTAACTGTTTTCTTGTTACAGTAGGAAGCACACCTCAGTGGTCTGCTCACTGGGGTAAATGTTGGCCAGTGAGCTGTGACCTGGAGAACAACGCTTTCCTTTTAGTGTGTATTTTATTTGTATATAGTTATTTTTGGAGCTTCTTGACATAAACTTCCTGAACATATGAGGAAAAAGAAAACTAAAGCCATTAGTTAATGCTTTAGCCTTTAGGCTAAACTGCTGACAGTGGATTGCTTCAGGAACTAGGAAATATCTGCGATGGCCTCGGCTCGAGGGGAAACTAAGCTGGACTGCAGATTAATACAAGACTGATGGTGAACTCTGGTGAACTGGAGTCTTCCCATATTGTGACATGCATTTTAGTTAAACTTTTCTTATTTGTATGTGACATCAGACAGCAGTTTTATCACCAACTGCGGGTTTATCAGCATTTATCGCTTTTACATTTAATTTCCCAAAATATCACAACAAATGTGCCAATAAAGTGTTCTTAGTCATGTTACCGTTATTGATTTTCCTTTGACATCCTTTGAGGCTTCTAGTAAGGCATGTGTCCTCCTGAGCTGAAGCAATGAAGAAGGCCAATAAGGAAGTAAAGCTGGAAAAAGAGGATATTTTTAAATCGAAAATAAATCTGATTACATTCTCTAGTCTGGATCTTTATCTTCTTTGTCTATGTGGCTGGGGGGGGGGGGGGGGGGGGGGGGGGGTGAAATTGTTCAACTTTGTCCTAAAGATCTATCTTTATGCTGTTTTCACATTTGTATGCCCAAGTTTAGCTTAAATATGTTAAAGAAGGTTATTATCAGTGTCTGAAAGCTATTGCTTTAGAGTAGGGGTCAAAAGACTCACTTTTAATAGAAATTTTTGACCAAAGAACTGCTTGTGACACCCTAAAACAAATGTAAGCATCATACAGAATGACATGTCCTATTAAGTTTAAATTAGCATGGCAACATTGCTAATAGGAGTGAAAAACTAAAATGTTTTGGCACGTGGACCAAATGTGAAGTCGAGGAAAAATCTGTCCTCCACATGTTTTAATCAAATAAAATTTGATAATAAATAAAAGCGGCCTAATAGCTTTTAAATTGGCAAAAATAAAAGAAATAAAGACATTGGCTAGTTTGAATTTCATTCTGATTGAAGTCCAAGTCAGTAGGAGCAGGTCTTCATTTTTTTTCTTTAGCTGCATATAGCAGTAAGTACTCAGACCTGCAAACCACAATAATAACAACCAAAACAAATTAAAATGCTAGAAATAGTTTATTTTCATATCATATTCTTGTTTATGCTTCTGTAGCCATAGATTTGCAACCCCTGCACAGGGTTAGAAATCGGGACCAGATCTATTTTCCAAAGACCAGTCATGCAAATACAAACCCATCATAATCGGTTTTATTCCGCCACATCTGATGGCATCAGATGGATTATTGATTGATTGATTATGCTGCCTTTGCAGTGGTCTAAACAAGCCAACTTTTCTATCAGTTCTAGTGTTTAATATTTCATTTCTGGGTTTGCTCAAGCATATGTCAGACATTGGCCGTGGCTGTCCCGTGCAGCTTTCTTTTGCTGTGAAGCTGCAAAAACACGTCATTGTCATTTCCTATAAACTACTTAACACAAGCCAATGTGAAATAAGTCATGTCAGACAACAGCAGTTTTGTAAACATATAAAATCTACACTCCTAATGCAGATATCATGTGCTGATATATGAACTGTGTGCAGTAGCTCAGTTCAGTCCTCTTTGTCCCTGTTGCCACAAAGGGTTGTAAGGTTGTAATGCTCTCTACTGGAATCGCTCTCAGGCTGTCCAATTCACTTCAATCTCCCTCTCTTTAGTTGTTGGCTAATTGTATTAGCTTCAAAGAGCCACACATTTGCTTGTACAATCAAAGCTAGGTTTTGTAGTCAGTGTTGTGTTTCAAATGGTTTTGTAATGTGTAACAAGCCTTGGCTGATCTGGTGTTAACCTCTAACTAACAGTCCCTGTTGCTCGTAAATTTCACACATTCCAGTTACCCTAAAGTGCCACTGCACTAAAATTTAGCAAACTATATTTACAAACAGAAATGTACAAGTATTGTCGACAACACTGTACATGTAGTGTACATTTACTGTCGTTGTTCGTTTTGAGATCAGCTACTGCACATAATATATGTAATTAGTAAGGATTTTAGGGTTATAAAAATAATTACCAAAAGATATATATGTTGATAATACTGCTACCCAGGTAGTTGATATATCAGTTTTTATCCAGATTGATTAACGTGTCTTGGAGGGGATAGGAAACAGACATACATGCACTACAGCCATTATAGTACAAGTTCAATCTTTTTATTTTACCCCAGTCACTCACAGCTGCTTTGGCCAAAGGCATTATGTTTCCAGGTTGTTCATCCTATTCTCATGAATGTAATATCTCAGCATCACCTGGAGGGGACTCATGTGCCATAATCATTCATTTTAACTCAGGGATGAACTGGCTCGACTTTGTTGGTCAAAGGTCAAGTTCAGCTATAGAGTCTAGCTTGTCCCAGGCCCCATTTTTAAAATATCCTCTAGCAGCTGCGTGAACAAATCCATGTAAGATTTGCAGCCAGTAAGCTACAAAATGCAGCTTTCTCATGTGCTTCACATTATATAAGGTGGTATTTTAATGCATGTTTTCCTGATCCTATTTCAGAAGGCATTTGTATTTGTACACTAAAGTGGAAACAGTACAAACAGTAATTTCAGAAACACTGAAGGTGAAGTTAGTGAAATTAATAACTAGGACAAGTCCCATATTTAAACTTTATTCAACTTCAGTGTGAGCAATTGACACAAGTCCCAGACAATTGACATTTGATAGGGTGGAGGGTTGTCCAGACAATCGGAGCCTGGAAGGTCAGTTAGTGACCAGCCATGAGCCGCAAAATAATATGCAATGAGCGCATCACTTCCTGTGTGGATGCCCTTTTAGATGAGTTATTTCAGACAGCAACAACTTATGACTCATATAGTTGTATATGAAGATGAAGAATTGTACTGTGACCTCACTAAACATTTTTATGTCATGAATTCTCATTTTTTTGTTTACTTTTTATGCTTTTGGGAGAATTAGACACACAGTAAGTTAAGTTCATCTTCTCTGTGACATCCTAATGTTTTACAGAACCTTTTTTCCGGGCATATTTTAATTCCATAAGTCTGCAATAGAAGTGGCAATGCGAACATAGTTTACATTTGATCAGATACTGAACTTTTCTATTCCTGCAAAATGTTCTATAAATATAACCGCCTGTACACATGCGGTGTGATGTGTGTTGACAGTTGTTATCTGTAATTTCAGTGATTTAGGAATTATACAGAAAATAGAGGTAGGAATAAACAGACACCTGGCGATCCAATATTGTGTTGTGATTTTTCCTAAACTGCAAATTATTCAAGATTCAAGATGTGTTGTGATGTGTGTTAAACTCTGTCAGTATCTGTTTTATACAATAAGCTAAAGTTATCTCACTTAAGTTATTTTTTTTGTTGTAAAATGAGATTGTCAATAAAACCTCCTGTTGGCATTAGATGAACCCTGATGAAGTCTTATATCATTTCAATGTCACTTAAATGAGTCAATTTGGTAATTAAATGCAATTGGTTTTTGATAATACAGCATTTAACTGTGATAAATAGTTAAAAAAAAGATATTTGTTGCTGTCTGCATAGACAGAAAATCTACTATTACAGTTGCACTCAGCAACCTTCCTGTTCTGTAGGAATGTAACCAGAATACAACCAGCTGGCAAACACTTGAGTCAAGTTGTGCTCATTGACAAAGACTCATTCAGACTAATGGCAACATGTTGGCAATCTTGACTACATTTATGAAGTAGATAACAATTATTTGCAGACATTTGGCAATCTCTTTGAGAGTGATTGCACCCAGTCCAAGTCAGACTGCGAAAGGTTGCCTCTTATTAAGCAACCTTTGCAATCATTTAGCAATCAGAAGTGGTAATGAGTGTGCAACACCCTCAAGTTTTGAACAACCATCCTATTCTTACTCATGTAACTGAGCCAGTTATGAGGTAGCTTTGTCAAGCTAGGTGTGTCCAGTGTTGGACGGTTCTTCGTTTGAGCTCATTTAATGTAAGTTTGCTGACTAATGTTGTCTCAGGATGGTGTAGTATGAGAGGGGCCCTCTTGTTCATAAGATTTAATTTTATTCAGTAAAATGTAGATATTTGGTGTGTTCCTGTATTGATGCAAAATATCACAACGTTATGGGTTATCGATTGTTCCGCTAGAAGACAATAATTCTGGTTAAAACAAAGTCTGCTGTTTTTCTTCTAGATCAATTATTTAGAATGTCTTTGCATTTTTAAAGTGCAACTGGACACTGTTGCCCAGTGGCATGGTTACAGCAGCACAGAAAGCTGTTCAGGTGTGTCTTTCATTGTAGGTTTTAGCCTTCGACCAGTCTTTTGTTGATTTGCTCATTTCTAAGTGTTGTTGCTCTTAAACATGGCCAAGATTAATATGGTCGACCGGAGTTTACTGCAGATGCAGATAGAAGCTATGCAAAAAATGAGAACGCTGCTGCTAGAAAAAGCCTTAACGGTAATGTGTAATCAATAGCAGACTTTGTGTTGCTACACTTAATGGTTTTTGCAGTGACTGAGCATCAACCTCCACGGTTTTTTTTTGTTTCTGTCTGCCAAACAGGGGGAAAAAAATAATGGCTTTGATGTGCTCTACCATAACATGAAGCATGGCCAAATTTCCACTAAGGAGCTGACAGACTTCATCAGAGAAAGGTAAGACACAGTGTTCTGGTACGCATCAAGGGCACAATATGGTTAATCTAACACACTGAACACATTACTAATTAACTGGTTGCACTCTGTCTAGCTCTTCAATACATGTCTTTCCTGTCCATGTGGTTTTTTGGTATTTAAAAGTCTTTCTAAGGCTATAACCTGCACGTCCAGTTCCTCATACTGTGTGTATAATAACACGCAGATTCTTTGCTGACACTTCCATGAATATCCACGTTGAATTTGCAAGTTTTTTACACACTGTAACCTTGAACCACACTGGGGTGTTAAAGGGCTTCGACTAATCATACAGAAATATCTATTAGGTCTTCATATGTCATAGTCGATTGAGTGATTAAGTTCAGTGGGTTTTTTGGTTGGCGAAAGCAAATAAGAAAAATAAACCAGTGAAGGTGAAACCTCACAAAAAGCCATCTATATGTGACTATCATTTGAAAATGATTTAATTGTTGCCAACTGTTTCATTTGTCCATATTGCTGTAAACTTACACATCCTTTACCACCTCCACGATGACTCAGTTCTTTGTGGGAAGAGGTGTGAGCTGGCTCTGGAATTCAGCTGTGGATTCCACTGTCTGTTCCTCCTGTTGTTGAGGAATGCACTCAACTCGCTTTGAGTTGATCAGATTACTTTATTGAAGGATAAAAATAGAATTTGCGCCGTCGTGATCAGATTCCCGCTTCATGATTATTTTAATCAAAAAGTTTCCCAGTAGAAACATTTCCAAATATCTCTAAAACAATCATGCTACCAGTCATATTCAACAACAATTAAGTAATTATTTACTTAGCACAGTCATTTAACATGTTTATTTTTCCAATAATTCCACATCTTTTTATTATTCTTATTTCTTTGGTGGCAGGTTTGCTGATAGGAAAACCACCACCTTCATATTTCTTGCCACAAGCTGTTCCAACAATTGTGACGCTCACCTGGACTTTTTAAAGCGTCCAGTCTCACTTTGATGTTTTTATTTATTTAACCTTTATTTATACAGCTAGTCCCGTTGAGACTCAATGTCTCATTTAAAACAAAGACCTGTAATAAACATAATAAATAATCTTTCAGATTTTTGACTTTGCTTAAATATTAATACTCCTCCTACTCTGCAGGTGTGCTATTCTTTAGTACACTAAAATTAATCAATGCATTATTCATGGGGGAGACAGAAGGTCAGTTAGTGTTTTACTTACTGTGTGGTTATGCTGCTTTGTGCCAGCTTCATAGTCAGCTTGGTCTTTTACGTTTCACAGAGTGTTTCAAAATCTGCACTATGGCTTCCTCTGCTGGGGAAAGCAGCTATGTGCACTGTGTGTCTGTCAGTTAATGAAATCTTAAAGGGACACACACACACCACACACACACAACAGTGTCTGCTAATTAAACTTCACGTGGAGTAATGAGAGTGATCCACATTTTCGCTCTCAAAAATACTACCAGTCCATTACTAGCAGCTGTTAGGTCCCAGTGCTTGAATATGGTGCCTATTTTCACGTTTGTTTGAGCTTAAAAAACTGAACGAGGGAAAGGAGAAACAGGCGGCGTGGAGTCCGTTTCTCATTTTCAGCAGAAGAGGAAGTAAAGCGAGAAACAAAAAGCACCCTTGTTAACGTAAAAATGATCAATTATTAAGCTTATAGTTATTCACCGTGAGAGAATGGATATCAAATATGGAAAAGAAAGTGTCTTTAAATTTAAATTCACTTCCCTGTTATGTGTGTCACACAATAAGCGTCAAACACTGTAGACTTATTCACAAATGTATGACGCATTGTTTTAACAATTTATGCTCTACATTTTCATTTGAAGGACTTAAAATCAACCAACAGTCACTTTTAAAAATCCATTGACGTATGTTGTTGAATAAGAAGTTAAAAGGTATTCTGAGGTCTAATGTGGTGGAGGAGCTGTCCAGTAATAGTAATGGTTGTCAAACTTGTATGCGTCTACAATGTGTAAGCCCAGAATTTAAATATTAGCTTTCACATGCCCTATTTCAGAAGTACAAACACGAACTTCCTTAGGGTTAATGTAATGGCTGTAGTTATGCTTGGGAGCATTTATAACATGATAAAGTTTAAAAAACGAATTCCCAACCCTGGCTAACAAAAGATGCAGAAGAAGAAGTGCAGGCATCTCCACCGTGCTGCAGACAGTGTCACAATATCCTGTGCGTGATTATGTGTGTGTGCGTGTGCCTAGGCTGGGTGCGTGCATTTGCCTATGTGCACATTTGACCTGCTTCCCCCTGGCTGACCTCGTTCGGGAGACCCAAATGCAAAATTCACGCTTTCACTACAACACCGCTGCAGTTTTTTTCCCCCCACTACTGTCACTTTGTTACAGAATACAGGAATAAAAGGGAAATTGAGAGAAGCATGCAGTTCAAACACTAGCTTTCATACTCTGTCATCTTCCACATGAGGTTTATGAACAAATCCCAGGCCAAACCACATTTATTTGCCCACACACGGTGCATGTGGTCAAACATTTATGCTGCGAGTTCTAAGTGGGTGTTTCTGGCCTGGACGTGCAGATTCTTAGCGACGTGCCCTGTTTGAGCTGCAGCCTAGTTGCAAGTGAATTGGAAAAACTTTATCATACTCTACAACACTATCCTCTAGTTTTGAGAAGAATAATTGTTATTTTGACATTGTTGACATAATAGTATAAACTCATGGTTATTTGAACAGTTTATTTAAAGTCATGCTTATATATGGTGGTGTTGTGTTTAATTTCTTGTTCTTGCTCTCTTCTAGGAGTACTATTGAGGAGGCCTATGCCAGGTCAATGACCAAACTTGCCAAGTCAGCTGGCAACTTTTCTCAGCTTGGGTTAGTACTAGAGATGGCACAAACCACTTTTTTATGTCCGATACCGATATCATAAATTTGGATATCTGCCGTTACCGATATGAATCCAATATAGTGTGTTTTTTAATCAACAAAACTGTTTTTTTAAATATCTTGCTGCTTTTTGTATAAGTTCATACTCAAGTTAAAAAACAAAACAAAACACTAAAGCTATTCTGTTAAACCTGTATGCAAAAAATACACTGCACCCAAAATATTTCATAGTTCAGCAATACTGATCAATCTAATAAACGTAAACCTACTCCAGCCTCCCTATTCTGGTATTTTAAAGAGTAAGCAACCTAACTAATAGGGTTGCAAAAAAAAAATAGGGAACCACCCACCCTCCACCTCGTGATGCTTAATCGGCGTAATCAACTTTAATTTGATGCAGTGGGGGAAAAAAATGCGCAGAAATAAATTATTTTTCAAGAATAATTAAATAGATTCAACATCTTTCTTCAACAGAACTGCAGACTGCACAGATGGTACCTTCCCAAAGGAAAAAGTAGTATAGCTTACTAGGGTATATTAGACTTAATAGTTACTATATACAGTAATGGACTTCTATATATTTTACATCAGATTAAAACTTTGGGTGTAAGATTCAGATAATTATTTATTAAAGCTAGACATTTTAAATGAGAATAAGAAAGAAAAGTATGTCTTTGTGCCCCCCTTTTCCCTGTCAATGCCCTATCGGCCCCCCTGGCTAAACTTTGCTAGATCCGCCCCTGCACAGTTACCAGCCGACAGCTACGTAGAAAAGGATCCTGGTGTAGAAAGTAATATTAAATAAATTCTAACAACAGCTTATCAAACTTAAACGTGCTGCTGTTGTTCAACCGCTGGTTTCCTCTTTCTGGCGCGAAGTGGGCGATAAACACACAAGAGAGACGGACTCACGACAGAAAAGCCGATCAGCTGATCATTAATCAGTTTCATGATTGAAGTAGAAACAGGAGAGGGAGGGAGAGAGAGAGAGAGAAGAGGCAGTCGCTCCATATATCGGTTATTAAGCTTAACGCTTTACTTCTCCCTGGGATAACTTCCTCAGAGATGAAATGCCGGATTGGAGGCTCCAAATAAACACAGCAGCTCTATCACGTGAGCACACTGCTCCGGCTACGGTTATGAGCTGAGTTATGTCATGTCTCAAGTTTTTTGAGGTGCTTTTTGATATTTAATGGATCGGATTACATTTTTTATTTCCTTCCGATATCCGATCCAGTAATTTACGTCAGTATCGGACTGATACCGATACATAATATCGGATCGGTCCATCTCTGGTTAGTACCAGAGTTATTATCATTGTTTTGTGTTTTCTAGTTAGTTTTAATTTGATTTCGTTTTTAATTGTTGTTGTTTTTTATTGAGTTTAGTTTCAGCTCGTTTGCAAAGTGGCTTTTTTAGTTTCAGTTTAGTTTTTGTTGTTTGAAAATGTTTTGTTTTTATTCCTGTCGGTGTTAGTTTTATTCTGTTTTAATTATTATTGTATTTATGACAAATGCCAGAGCCAGGATTTAGGAAATTCAGCAAAAAAAGCTTTTTAAAAGCAGCTGACTCACATTCTTCTAGACAAAGCCTCAATAAACATGTCCATCAAAGCCTCATCAGGTAGTTTGTAAAAATAAATGTTACCAAATGATCCATTCTCAAAACCATATGTAGGATATTTTCTAGATTATTTTATTTTATTTAGTTTTACAATTTAAAAAAATCTTTTCAATTAGTTTACTTTTTAATTTTTTTGGTTAAATATAATAACCTCGATGCATATGACTTTCTAAAGAAGATGCTTGAATGAATTCATATGAATTTAAATATGTAAATATTCTTTTCTTTATCACAGGACATTTGCTCCGATGTGGGACGTGTTTAAAGGTTCAACAGAGAAGCTGGCCAGTTGTCACATGGAACTTGTGAGGAAACTACAGGAACTTATAAAAGAGGTTCAGAAATATGTGGAAGAGCAGTCCAAAGCACACAAAAAGGTAAGGACATTTGGTGTTGGAGAAACTGTGAACACCAAATACTGATACAGTGCAATATGATGAAGTCAGTCTTCTGATTTTCTATTTGTGTGCTTTTAAAGTGTAAAGTACAAAAAACGTGTTTTTCTTTCTCAGATCACTTGTAGAAAACCTTTATAGCTGTTTCCAGTATTGCTTCAGATCCCGTGTTGTCAGAATTCCTTATAATAATAACAACTTTTCACTTTCTGATTAATCTACACAACTCTGTACAGACAGCAAATAGAGAGTGGAACCTGATGTGATATTAACTAATTCATTAACTAAAGATAGCTGAAAGTGACACACATTAAGCAGTTACAGTGAACTGTTAGCTAAAGTTTCTTAGCATCAACCCAATGATTACTTTTATGTGGCATGTTTTCTGTGTTTTTGTGTCACATTCAGCCAACTCTTGCATCAAAATATTCTCAAACTTTCCAAGTTGTTCTAAGCAAATTTTCCTATTACTCTGACACCGCATGAATGCACAGTAAGAGAACATTTTGAACCATGCATTTTTGATACTTACATTCCTGTAAATACTAATTGAGGTTTGATACTAGCATTGCACCAATGTGTTTTTCTTTCAGTTAGATTACAGTGGTTTTCTGCTCCACTTTTGACACAAACTCGTCTTCACTGAACAAAATTAACTATTTAAATTTAAACCCATTCTAACCTTCCACCATTACAAATTGTTTCACACTCTAGTGATTGTCCTCAGTCAAAGAAGCTGAAAGTAAGCCATGTACAAGAGAGGGGATAAAGTTTTGGTGGATTCCATCTTGACAAAACCACGGTGATGTGCTTGTGGTGTCGTTCTGCGAGGCATTTCTTTACACCTCACTCTGCCTCCTCGTTTTGTTGAGACGCAGGATGAACTCATATTTGATGCATGAAGCCACGGAGCACAATGTAAAATAGGAGCTCGGCATTAGGGGAGTTGTGTTTGTGCTTAGAGCATGACAAAAAGGCTGTCACAGTTTCCCTTGATCACTTCCCCACAACTCCCTGCTCCTCTCAGCTGTTTATGTTTCTTGGCTCTCTTGCTAAAACAATATAAGACTGTATTTAGATAAATGTGTTCATAACATAATATGATAAAATACTTTACATTTTTTTCTTTTATATCCAGTGATGTGCGCATTACAACATAATGATGTCATAATGAGTACATACGAGGGTTTAGGGATGATGCTAATTAGTAAAACAGATGATCAAGCAAGGTTTTTTATGTGGTTTTAGTGTTCATAAGCATTACCCTCCATTAAAGACCTCTTTTTACATCCATGTGAATGACGAAAGGCTTTAAGAATGGATCAGATGCTTTGAGTTTATTAATTGCTAGTTGCTATACTGTGCCAAAGGCACATGCAGCCAGTTTGCACAGACACATTCAGACACATTCAAACTCGCATCTTAAACAAGGCGTGTTGTTATTAGGCTTACCCTATACGACATGTGTGTTTTCAGACAAAAGAAGAGGTGGCGTCTACCCTTGAGGCCGTTCAGAACATCCAGAGCATCTTCCAGGCTCTGCAGAAGTCCAAGGAGAACTATAATGCCAAAATTGTGGAGCAGGAACGCCTCCGCAAGGAGGGGGCCACCCAGAGAGATGTAGACAAGGTGGGAGGCCACACTCGCACGTACACACTCCCACATAATCATGGTCTGGTAATAAGGCATGATGAAGTGCTTTAATAGAGGAGTCTATACTGAAAGTTCAACCCCAAAGGCTTCAGATGTTAAGTGGAGATCGGTTTTCTTGCCATTTTTTGTCAGAGGAGCCTGAAAGACTGACAGTCATTGTCTCCAATATACAAACACTTGATAGTCATTTATCTGTTTGCTTATGCTCTCCAGGCTGGAGTGAAAGCCAAAAAAGCCACAGAGACCTACAAATCATACGTGGAGAAATATGCAACAGCTAAGTCTGAGTTTGAACAGAAGATGACAGAAACTGCACAGGTATTTATTAGCTGGTTCTCTTTCCTTCTTTGTGCATGTGCTTTAATCAAATGCATGCTCACAAACTCTGTTTTTTGTGTATCTCTGTGGTATGCAACACTTTTGTTGGTAAATCTGTTAGTCCTGTGTGTGCGCGCACATGTGTGTGTCTGTTCCACGCTTTGAGCCCTGTATCATCTCCAGATTGTGTTTTTTCCCCCTTAACGGAATCATTGTGTAATTGAATCCATCTGAAGCGCTGATTAGATAAACTCCAAATTAAAATCAGATCAACAGAATTTGGTCTCAGTATCCTCCTGAACCGCAGCAGCGCTGCCACCAGAGCTGGTTCCAGTTAGCCCAGTGGTTTTGTTTTCCCCTATAGAAGGCAGCATTGCCGCTTCCCCCGAATTACAGTCTACGGCTCATCTCCAGCGCAACACATGTAGACGTGTATTATAAACACTGAACACATGTGCTCTCTGACATCACCGTGTCGCCGACATGTGTGTTCCCTTTGACTGTCTGTGTGTGAGCCTGTGCGAGCTGTCATCATGGCAGAAGACAAAAGCGCAGTTTTATTTTGCATGCAAGTCTCTGAAGTGTAGATGCAGAGGCCGGATGCTCTTTATCCGGTGTTTTCGTGGTCAGAAAGGCTCAATCCCCCCGGTCCCCCTGCGATTTTCCAGTTTATGATTATTTATACTCATTCTCCTTGGTTTACCCTCAAAGCCCCGAGTCACACACAAATGGTAAGTACCAGCATTTAAGTTTGTGGTCCACACCATACTTGAAATGAATCCTCATCACTATATGTCACGTAGAGAATTGAGTCTTGGTGGGAGGAGCTATATGTGCTCCTGAGCCAGAGACCACCCAGACACACACACACACACACACAAAGAAAGTTACAGGAACCAAATACAGAAGCAAAGTCTCACATTTGGCCTTTGACTTGTAAGTTTTTTTATACAGATTTTTTGGCATGCAATGAATTTGTTTTCAATGAAGCTTTTTTTTTTTTTTTTTTTTTTTTTTTACTGCATAGAGACAGATTGCACAAATAGATTCCTGTAAGTGACAAAAAAAATATTTTTTGGTTCATCAGCTGGTTAGAAAGAACTAAATGTCCATAGATTTTTGTTAAATGACGTAGCACGAACCTATTTCCTTTAATGTATGCTGACCACATAATTGTATATACATAGTTATCCCCCCAAATACTAATTCTTAACCAGGTGAAGCCTTCTTAAAGTGACATCGCTGTGCCATTAATATCATAACCCTGTCTTACAGAAATTCCAAGACATCGAAGAAAACCACATTCTCCACATGAAGGAGATCATTCAGTCGTACTCGTTGTATGTGGATGAAACACACATTCAGATAGGAGAGGTGAGTATGTACACACGCACACACAAACACACACACACACGCACAGACATTCCTGTGGGTGGAGTAGGTGTCTCGCTGACCTGAGGCTGTGCTCACTGGGTTCACTGTGCGTCATATCAATTAGTGTCGTCTTTGATCTCGCTAATAATTTAACCGAGGAGCAGGAAATGGTCCATTCATCCTTTTATGCCGAGCAATTAGAAACTGATCAAAACTCCCTCTCAGATCAAAACTCCCTCTCAGTCTATCGAAAGCACCTCCACAAGGGCAGAGACTTTGCCAAATACTGTGTATGGTAGTAAAAAGTGCAGCACGGGCCTCTTTTTCCTCTCTGGAGCAGTGTGTTTGGGTTTGGCATCAAGCACAATTGTGAAGGCTTTCAAACATCATTCAGAACTACATCAATCAGTATTCAGTGTGAACCAGAGATTGCTTTTCATTTATTTATTTAGCACTCATACTTAGCAGTGCCACACAGAATGCCTAACTACAATCTGCTGCTCTGTTTCATTAATCTGTAGCTGCTTTGTGCTAACGCTGCTGCTGTAGTTCCCTTAAGATCTGTAGAGGGCGACGCAACTCCACCAAGAGAATCAGAGTCTAGCTGTGGAAAGTCTAAAAAAGAAATCCTCTTCAGTGTACACGGCTGGGAATAACATTGTCTCATAGGTCTAAGGCAGCACAAAATAAGCTTTCATCACTGCATACTTATTCACCGGGTCTGCAGGGATTCATGCTGACAAGCAGACGTGCAGATAACATTGTGTGTTTGCATATAACTTGATTAAAAATCGAAATTATTTGTGCCGTTCAAGTTGTTTTAGTGCCCTTATTTTCTGTTGTTGGATGTCATTTTATTGACATGTCATTGTAGCCACAGGACAACTTGAAAAAAATGTTTTATTTCAATACGCACATATTTTACAAACCGAAATGTTTTTCCACATAAAAGCATTTCAGTTATTTGGAACAATTTTTCTTGAAAGGCAATAATATTATTAATGACAGTGAAAAAAAAAAATTTGTGGTTGAAAGTCAGCAGCTAAAGAACTGTTTCACATTTTCATTTAAATGATGACAAAAATCTGCAAGATGTGAACTCTCTGATTTTAAACAAGTGTTCTCAGTTAGAAGTTCTACAAATGTATTCTAAAGGGGGTGTAGTATTGAACCAAGCCTCAAACATTTGTGAAAACCACAAAACTAAAGTCAAACGTTAGAAACTGTTTCCTCTTTAGGGTTCATCACGATGTAGATACAGAGGTGATGGGCAGAACCGCAGCATTGCACCTCCACTAATCTAACCCCTACCATGAGGCAATCTTTATGTTTATCAGTTCATCGGTTAGCCAGACACCTGCTTATGAATATAAACAGGTGTTTATAAATCTTTCATAAAGGATTTGATCAGTTGTTTATGTTAGTACACCACCAGTCATACTGCCATCAGGGGCCTGTTAAAGTAATCACCAGGTATACAATCCCACATACATGCTCACAAATATCTACAAGGCTTCTGCTAGTAGAAGAAGAGAGTGTAAAACTATTCAACATATGTACATATGACGTAAAAACTACTGCTTCAAGTTTTTTTGTTTTTGCACATTTTTTAGAATTAAATGTTTAAGATCACCAAACTAATTTTATTATTGGTCTAAGATAACCCGAGTAAATACAAAATATTAATTTAGTTATTAAATGGAAAAGGTTATCTAAATGTACATGTGTGCAAAAGTAATTGACCCAACTGTTAAATCATGAAGTAACTGTAATTACCATAACCACATGTTTAAAAAAAAAGCTGAGTTCAACTTCACTAAACCTCTAGGGTCAAGAAATGACTTAACTAGAACCTGTCTGACAAAGCGTGAAGTAAGATTAAAGCTCTCAGAGAGCAACACATTATGGCACTATCAAAAGAAACAGCCGAGAAACACAGTCAGCGGGGAAAGCTTTACAAAGCAGTAGTGGTGAACCTTCCGAGGAGTGCCTGTTCTACCGAAATTACTCCAAGGGCACATCAACGACTCAATGAGGAGGTCACAAAAGAGCCGAGAACCTTATCTAAATAACTGCTGGCTTCACTTGTCTCAGTTAGGGTCAGAGTTCATGATTTAACAATAGGAAAGATAATGGGCAAAAATGGCATCCATGGGAGAGTTCAATTTGACAATGCTGACCAAAAGAACACAAAGGCCTCATCTCATATTTGCCAAAAAACATCTTGACGTTCCCCAAGACTTTTGGGAAAATATTCTGTAGCCTGACGAGACAACAGCTGAACTTTTTGGAATGTTCGAGTCCCGTTAGATCTGGTCTAAAGCTAACACAGCATTTCATAAAAAGTACATCATACCAGCAGTCAAGCATGGTGGTGGTAGTGCGATGGTCTGGGATGTTCTGGGGCTGCTTTGCTGCTTCGGGACTTTGATGGTTTTCCATAAGGGTTAGGGTTAGGGGTTAGGCTTAGCCCTTTATGGAACCATGAATTCTGCTCTCTGCCAGGAAGTCCTGAAGGAGTATTTCCACCCATCAGTTCGTGTCCTGAAGCTCAAGAGCACGTAAAAAAGACAGCAGCAAGTCCACCTCAAGTCCACTTTTTGAATGGTTCAAAAAGTGATCTAATCAAGGTCGTTGACTCAAATCAAGTTGAGATTTTTTTTGGCATGACCTTAAACAGGCCGTTCACACTTAAACCTTCCCAATGTGGCTGAATTAAAACAATTCTGCAAAGAAGAGTGAGCTAAAATTCCACAGCAGTATGAAAGACTCATTGCCAGGTATTGCAAACATATTATTCAAGTTCCTGCTGCCTAGGGTGACACAAGGGTTCACAGGGGCTAATTTTCACATAGGGACAGGTAGGTTTGAATAGATTTTTTCCCCTTAATAACTGAAATCATCATTCAAATACTGCATTTTGTGTTTACCCTGGTTATCTTTGACTAATATTGAAATTTGTTTGGTCAGAGGACCCGATGGCGCCAGTGTCCGGCAGTCTCACCTCTGTCAGTGCGCCCCAGGGCAGCTGTGGCTACAATGTAGCTTGCCATCACCAGTGTGTGAATGTGTGTGTGAATGTAGTGTAAAGCGCTTTGGGGTCCTTAGGGACTAAGTAAAAGCGCTATACAAATGCAGGCCATTTACCATTTGTTTGAGCTAAAAAAAAATCCCAAAACAAAACAACAAAATCAGGTAAATAGTTTTTCCACAGCACTCTGTGTGTCTGTGTTTAACATACTTACTACAGTTGTTAGTGTTGTTGCCATTTTCTTTAAAATACAATTTTTATTGTTTGAGCTTTTTGTTTTTACTTCTTTTTTTTTTTTTACCTGTCCTACATAAAAAAAATTTAAAAAAAAAAGAAGAAGAAAAGAAAAACAGTTGCCACCTGCTCATCATTGGACGCAGATGGTACAAGCCTGGTGAAGGGACCATTTTCTTTACCGGCACTACTATTGTATCATGCCAGCAAAGAGACTAGCACACACAAACACACAAAAACCGCAGTGATAATATTAGACATACAAGTTTCTTCAGACAAGCTGGGTAGGCATGGGAGATTTGAAAGGTATGTTTGGTCCATATTTGAGTGTGGTTTGCTGTTCAGAGAGCTTTGAACTCACATAAGGGTAGTTGCGTCTGTCTGTGTGCGTGCTGTGTTTGTTTTGGTAAGTGAGCATTTGTGTGCGAGCGAGGATACCTTCAAGGCAGATACATGTTTCGAGCATGTGGGCGAAAGACTCTCTGGGACGAGTTTTGTTGTTTGTCTGTGTGTGAGAGCGAGAGAGGGAGAGAGATAGAGATAGGGAGAGTGAGGCTTGATGACATTAGTAGCCTCCATCATGGCAGCAGCACCTGACAGATTGCGTGTACTGTACTGAGCACACTTCCTCACCACTGCAACCTCCCTGCCCCCACCTCCTCAACCCGACCCCCACCAACATCCTCTCCTGCCAGGGCACAGAAGGCTAATGCACTCCACCTCGCCACAGCGGCCCGGGGGGCAAACACATATGTGTGCGTATGCGTGTTTTCGATAGTGGAGCCACTCTGCGCTTACAGTATCACGCAAATCTAAATGGTTTTGTTGAGATGGCTCAGTCAGTCAGTTTCACTTCCCCCTCACTAAACACACAAGCACATACGCACATCCAAAACAAACAAGCAAACACTATCCTTCCTCTCACACTACCCAAAGGGTATCTCAGTGCCAGCAACAATGATGCAACCTGACACAGGAGAATGCCAGTAAAGTACAGTATTTCTCCACATCCAAAATAAACAAAACAAATGGTTTTAAATGCCGACCAAAGGCAACACAGCTCATATCACTGAGGAACAGCAGGAAGCTCTCCGTTCCTGTATATCATAAAGCAAGTGGCAGCACTAACCTATTGCTAACCATTCCTATCATCTGGGGGGCAACGGTCAGTATTTTGGGGCTTTCAGTCGAGACTTCTTGGTGTGTTCATACAGTACTTGTCAGTAGAAGTCGGACCACAAACAGACTACTGCTGAAACCCAGAAAATCTCCAGTCTCACAAATCTTGTTACTTGTGTCAGATATGTGCTCATAAAGATTATTAAGCGAATGGCACTGGTTTCTGTCATGTTATAATCAAACATATTGACATTAAAAGCAGTCATTAAGTTTAACGTGCCTCATTATAAATGACCTATCAAACAGAGCAATTTCTCCTTGTTTAATTGATTCAGTTATGCAGAGAAAATATTTAAAAAGAGGAATCCAAAATTGCATACGTCTGCCAAGCCAGTAAATTAACCTTCATGGCATACATCAGTTGAGCCTCTGGATCCAAAAGGATGTCACCTCTGTGATATTTACTTGTCTCTCCCATTTTTTTCTCTATTAAATGTATTTGTCTGCAAAGTTATGATGTGAAAAGCAACAAATGGTTTCTGGATTCCTGCATTCTGATGGGCTCCAGAAGTCACTTCTGACTTGGGCCAAGCCCCGGGTCTTATGAGATTTCCATGTAAATCAAAACTTTTTGAATAATTGTGCCCACAAACAAACAGACAAAGCAAACTGCTCACATCCCCCTCATTTTGCATGGAGGTAATAATGTGAATCACTGAGTTGAGAGGGGGTTCTAACAGTGCTGTAGCTACAGTAAAGATCAATTCTTGGCTCGTGATACTGAGGGTTTTTTTTCATTTGTGTAGGTATTTGCTTGTAGAAGGTAAAGACCTTTTTTTCAACTTTTAAGTAGTACATTGTAACTGAGCTATAGCTACTGCACAGTGAAAAAACAGGCCAGATTTTAGAGGAAAATATAATCTGGCTTTGCAGGCAGCACTTAAATATGCACATCATCTTCTTATCACACTTTAAGAGAAATGTTACCTGGCAAGTGGTCCCAAGTGACCTCTTTTAAAAATTTGTTGCACTGAATAATACAGGTAACAAACCAACTCTACCATTAGTTGACCAACTCGCTCTAGCACTACATCAGTTAAAAATCACCACAACCTCATTTAAAGAAGACTATACATTTTAAGATCATGGGTAAATCTGATTTCTTTTTGAACCTTTCCAGGTCCACCATGAATTTGTGAGGAACATCGAGAACACATCAGTTGAGAGCTTAATCCAGAAACTGGCTGAAAGCAAAGGAACGGGCAAAGAGAGACCAGGTAAGCCGCCGGGGTCCTGTATGTTTTATTAATTAATATTTGTCAGTGTCTGTACTGTGTGTTAAGAAATTGTTGCCAGGGGTATGGGGGGCTTCTTTCTGACCCAGGCTTGTGGAGAGGGGAGGGGTATATAGAGAGGGGCAATTAGTGGTAGGAGAGAGGGCCATCAGAGTCAATCACAGTAATCTGCTGTAAAGGTAGGCAGGCTTGGCATTCCAGTAAGCATGTGACACACGGGGGGCTTTGCTGTGTTCACAGGCTAAGCAGGCATAACCAACTTCTTCAGGAGGTCAGGGCTCAACAATAACTCTTGTGTAAACTTTGCCATGCCACAATAATCAAGGGAAAACTCCACAGACTCTTTTGGCTCCACTCCCTTACCTCCCTCTCATTCACGCACACGCACTCATTCCCTTATCTCCTTGGTTGATATTTTCCTTCTTTTACAGCGTCTCTGACGTATTGTTTTTTTTCTGGCATTAGCCTCTGTAGTCTCATCATGCAACATAGCTCAAAACCCAGTCTGAAATATTACAAGCTGCCCTTGTGCACTTGTACTACATCACGTCAGGTCACGGGCGCAGAGGGGTCACCTCTGCTGTGTTTGTGTGTACACAAACGGTGACCCCCTGTGTCCAGACGCTGCATCTAAGAAGTGGTGGCCTTCATTTGTTTGGACAGCAGTATTAATTGACGCTTAAAAAAACGGTCAGAAAATTCCTTCCCCGTATCAAACGCGTTCATTAGGAATTGCTCACCAGCCCTGGCCCTGTCAGAAAAATAACCCGTCAGTCCCCGTGATGAAATAGCTGAACGGATGGCCGGTCTGGAGCCTTTAGAGAGAGAGAGAGAGGTTGAATAAACTTTCTATTGCGGAAACAATCCCAAAGTGACACGCTGCGAGGCAGGGGGGGTCGGCGTGTTCAACGATATCCAGCTGAGCTGTCAACTGGCGGCTGGCCAGACACGCAAACCACTCCACCCCTCTCTCTGGCTCCCAGTTGCCATGTGAAGCATATGCAATTTAAAAAAAAAAAATCCATCTTCCTCTCATGCGTGACTGCATGCTTCCCTCACAGAGAGTAGAAAGAAAAGAAACATCTTCCCCTGTATAAACAAAGTCGTCTGTCTGTTTAGGAGATGCTTAAACAGTTCCTAATGTCTGTCCAGATTTAGGTAATATTCATGCGTCTGGTGTTTAGACATTTTCGGCTGTTTGTGTGGATAAATATTGTCAGATGGGATCGCAGGATGCTGGTGGCAAAGAATTCCTGCTCCGCCTGGGTCTCATGCAGATTCCTACAGCCTTTTTTTTTTTAAACATCCCGATGGCACTGAGTAATCTTTCAACCCCGTCCACTACTTTTGTTTGACTATTTTTACCACTGATGGGTAAATAAACACTGATGTCATAAGTTAATGATGTGTTTCTTCTTCTTCTCCTTATAAAAAACACCCAAAAAAGCAACACTCGACATATATATTCACTTGTTCTTAAAGCTGATTGAACAGGGATGATGAAATTATCTCTCGCCTCCTTCTGTGAGTCTTCTTGAATGAGCACGCCAGGGCTGCTTTGATTGGCACGAAGCTCTCACTCACTCAAAACCCACAACAGCCCTCCGTGCTCCGCTGTGTGTTTGCCAGCAGTGCCGATATTGCACAGTAGAGTAGACCGGTCATCGGTGTGCTTTATCCACTCCACTTGCTCGCATGCCTCTCGTGACTCGCCGCTTCCCTGCGCTTCAGTCGGCATCGCACACTCAGAACAATGCGTCGATTCTGCTCGCGACTGGCCTCTTCTTGGTGGTGGTGGGGGGCAGGGGACTGCATTGGACTGCTGCTGTGTATATTTTGAGTTAAAATATCATTAGCTTTGTTGTTTTCAGGTCAGGTCCTGTTAGTGTATTGCAGATTTCGCCGGAGGGTCCTGCCCCGTCTTTCTTTCTCTGTATATCTTTCTGTGCCTCCTGTTAATCTTGTGTACACTCTTAAGCTTTCTAGGTATGTGCAGTATATCACCCATTTCTTTCATGTCACACATTTTAAGAGCTAATAGTCATAGTCACATTGCCATTTAAAATCATTAATTAACCACTGTTTGTTTAATTGTGTACCTAAGAAGGTGTGAGTCTTTTAAATGGATTGTAACTACACACGAATACAGAGGCACACACCGCCTGATCTAGTGGATTTGGCTGATTGACACGTGCACGCATTGCATGCCTTATTTCTCATTTGTGTGAGTGCCTACTCAGCGTGACAATCAAAGTGCAGGGCCTTAGAGGCAAATATGCATAATTGAAGAGGAGTTAATTAGGCGTAAACATTGTTGTTTTTTGTTTTCTCATCATTTAAATGATGTGTCCAAATAGCCAAAAACTATTTTGTTTTTTGTTGCTGTTGTTTTTGTCCATATAAAAGCATATCTGGTTTCACTCCAAATGATGCACTGATCAATTGCTGGAACCGATTTAAGGATTTGCTTGTTAGCCAAGGATGTTGCAGCGATTTCAGTCGATCATGTTTGTTTGTTTATGGTTTGTTCTTTCTCTCGCCGTTTTCTACATGTGGGAGTGAAGGAGAAAAGGGCGTTACTTAAAGCTCAAGAGCAGATTTGTCTGAGTGTCTTTAAACACTTCAGCGCATGTAATGTTGCACTCGCTTGTCTTTTCCGTAGTAGGGTTTAGTTGTGCGTATGTCACGCGGCCGGGTTTAGTTTCACCGCAGTTTAGCCTTCACACCTGCCGCTTGCTGAAAATACCCGAGCTCCTGCAAGGATTTGGAATTGGTTCATGGTTGCGGTGAGGTTTTGTGCTTAGAAGCGTCTCTCTGTGAGGAAGATTATGTGACGGTGTAGAGTGGGGCTTCGTGTCAACCAGGAGGGATTGTGCCATCTCTGTAAGGGCCACCAGACACACAGTTGACTCTGCTATTGACCCTGTCTGCCCTCTGGGAGCAGCCTAGCTTTGTTTGTATACACTCGCTGCATTGCACGGCAGACTGCGTGTGTCTGTGTGTGTGTGTGTGTGTCTGTGTGATCATTGCGTGATTCACATTCACAACGTTCACAGCAGTGGGTCATTGACCCTTTGTATGTCAAATGAACCTAAATGATTTATTTATTTTTTGGTCTCATTAGGACCCATTGAGTTTGAGGAGTGCAATGTAGCTATTGCTGCTGAAGGTAAGCCTTTTTGTAAAAGAAGAAACACATTTGAGGGACACAAATATTAAATATGTCTGAAAACTGATGCTTTTTAAAAAAAATCTGTGGTTAAAGCTCTTCATTTTTTTAATATATATTAAGGAGCCAAACCCAGAAGAAGAAAACTATTGATCCCAGGTCGGAGGAAAGACAAGGACACAGACTCTACGTGAGTAGAGACTCGTATTTCCAGTCCACAGCACAATTTATGCATCTTCACTTATCTTCACTTCTTAGTCATGATCACGTGACCATTTGTGTCTTCCAGGGAGTCGACAGAAGTCGAGGCTGCTGTGAGTATAACTTTCACCGACACAGACCGCGACTATAATCTTTGAGTTTCACCCTGTTGTGTTATCTTGATTTCAGACAGCAGGAGGTGGAAAACATGTTCTGTTTTAATGATTTTCCGGTCACTTTCTCCATCTCTCTGTTCCCATTCGTTTCTTTTTTTTGTGGATGTGCTTGTTCACGTATTCATGTATTCATCCCTCTCTGTGCTTGTAGAACACCGCCAATGGTGCGCCGCCTGGATACTTTGCAGACATCCAGAATGCTGTAAGCAAGCTATTAACCTCACTCTTACACATGGTGTCTCTTTCTAACACATGCGCAGCAAATATTCATACCGACATAGATAATGCATTTCATTAAAAATCTTAATATCCTATAAAACTTGTCCCTAATGGTACAAGGTATTGTGTGATTCCGCTGAATTTACAGTGCTCTCAAATTTGGTTGTGTAGGATGAGATAGTGAGAAATCACCATAATATCACCCCTTTCACCCGGTCTTTATTTGTTTTAGGTTGTTTTATGTATCTATAAATATGTGTACCGATTTTCATTTGTAGTATATTTTTTATTATTTAAAGCCTCAACAAACACCATGAATGATTGTACCCATTCATTTACAACAATTTTATATCTAAGCAAAAACACCATTTTAGACTTAATTGGAATTTTTTGCCTTTTGAAGTTAGATATTAATCAACCTTCTTTTTAAAATGTATCATTTACAATTTAACATGAAGTTTTAGCAATTTTCTGAACACATTGACAATGAATTACTATTCGAAAAATAAAGTTATTTTTATCTAGTTTGAAATGAGCAGCATCCTGTAAAATTAACTTTGTGTTAACTCAAAACAAATTGTGGAAGAAAGAAAAATTGTATCCTGCTTGTGTTTTTGCAGAATGTTCCTCAAGTTGATGAAGAGGGTTTCTGCATCAGACCAGAAGTTAATGAAAACGATATCCTTTTTTGTTTGTCTCTCGCTTGTTAGACACGTTGGAGTTGTTGGGTTTTTTTTTAAACAAGACTAAATGAAACTCAGATTTATGCCCATGTTTCTGATCTGAGGTCGTTGCCATTATCCTCCTTAACTTCTCTGCTCACATGCCAAAGAGAATTCCTTCTACTCGTCCAGCGACTCGGAGGACGAAGACGAACCCAGGAAGTTCCACGTGCAGATCAAGCCCGTTCAGCCAAACAATGGCGTTCATCAGAACCAAGCCAACATTGATGAGCTCAAGGCCTCCATTGGAAACATCATCCTGTCGCCTTCAACCTCGGTACGGCTCGTGACACTCTGACGATAATAATAATAATAATAATGGAATGGATTTATATAGCGCTTTTCAAGACACCCAAAGCGCTTTACAATGCCATTATTCATTCACTCTCGCATTCACACACTGGTGGAGGCAAGCTACGGTTGTAGCCACAGCTGCCCTGGGGCAGACTGACAGAAGCGAGGCTGCCATATCGCGCCATCGGCCCCTCTGGCCAACACCAGTAGGCAGTAGGGTAAAGTGTCTTGCCCAACGACACAACGACCAGGACAGAGAGCCTGGGGATCGAACCGGCGACCTTCCAGTTACAGAACACCAAATAGTAAAATCCTCAAAGATAAACTTGTTGCTACCTTGCCCTGCTGCAGAAGGAGGCTACTCTGCTTGTGTAACACTAGAGGGCATCACGAGAATGTAAAAACGTCCTCTCGTAGGGCAGATTAAACTGCCATTTATCAAAGGTGTTTCCGATTGGTTACTCTTTCTTGAAGCTATTATTTTTTACATTGAAAATCTTTATGTTTATTTTACATGCTATATTGTTTTCTTATTCATTGAGGTTCATGTTTGTGCAATTTTTTCTTTTTTTCTTAGAATTTAGATTAATATCAAGCAACATTAGGATCACTTATTCTTTCATCTTCTTTTCCCAAATATTAAGAACTCAGAAACAATTTTTGAGTTAAGTGTGTGATGTTGCTGTTTTTTACTCTCGCACGCGCACACACACACTCTCAGCTCTTTAGGGAATGTTTTACAGCAATGCTCTGCAGTCTGCACACACACACGATCTGTGACCTCAGTCATGGAGCTCTCCATTCAACTCCTTGTCCCTCATCATCTCTCAGTCTCTGAATCACTCTCTGGCGCTCCATGAAAATAGCCACTGTCGTTAAACTTTAAAACCACTATGGCCTGTGTGCAAACGCACAGCCTGTGTGCACTGAGCTGTTGTTGTTAATGGTGTTGTGGAGCGGCCGAGAGGGGCGCGCTCAGTGTTGCTAAGGGGGTCTAGTGGGTTTCACCCGCCTCGCTCCCTGGCTGCACCATTAACCGATTGTCACGGCATCCTCTTTCCCAACTTTGGCCGTCTCTCTCAGCCTCGGCTCTCATTGCTTTTCCTCCTCGCCATTTGCGTCGTATCTCACTCTGTTTTTCCCCCCTCTCGTTTCTTTCTTTGGTTTTACTCTTTGGGTTTTATTGAAGCCCATTTATTCTAGACAGGACTCTGTTGTGGTTATTTATGAATACTTTATGGGGTTCGTTACGTAGTTTTGACAAATGTTTCCTTTTTTTTTCCCCCACCGACATTAATTATAAAGATAACTTTCAAGCTTACAGAGATGTTTTTTCTATTAAGTGCAAAAAAATAAATAATTTTGATTGGGAGTTTTAACCTTAAACCTTGTCTGTCACCGATTTGTAGTTGAACCCACCATTAAGTTCTCATCTCTGTCACTACTGATTTGAATTGAAATACCAGCGTAGTCTTTACATTGTATATGCCCTCATTTTGTTTATTTTCTGCTCCCTCTGCCTATTTTATATTTACACAAAGCTGAAAACATATACTCCATCCAAGATGATGACAAACATTGCATCATCTGGTGTGAATTATTGATAGATTTTTTTCCCCCATCAGTGCTCATTTTTCTGTCTTTTTTTTTTTTTTCATTTCTCCTCCTGTTTCGTTTCCCCTCCACGGTGTTCCCTTTATTGAAATAGCAATGGAAGTCGTGTGTGTGTGTGTGTGTGTGTGTGTGTGGCCAGCAATAGCCATAATTGAACCCATTTGCCGCTTAGCGCCTGTGGGACTAAACCCTGGCCTCGCAGCTCAACGGTGGTTAAATGCTTTTGCTATGTTCCTTAAACCCATTTTGTTTCTTTTTTTTGTCTCCCCCGTCTCCAACCTGACCTTTATTCTTGTAAGAAATAAATTCTTCGGCGAAAGTGTTGGACCTGAAGAGTGCATCTCACATAGGTTGTGTTAACGCAGTTGGACCTGGGAAGATTTATGTCGCAGGAAAAGGAGAGAAAAAAAGAATCTGTAAAGGAAGCTGGTGAAGAGTTTGAGGCACGCTCTGTGCTGTCTCTGACTGATCGTTATATGGGATTACGTACACGGTTTTGCGCTGCTGAATTTTTCACCCTAGGTTTAATGTCTGGTATGTGTGAGTCGAGAGTAGTCCTGTGATTTACTGTCTTGAACTCTAAGTGGAAAAAATTCCCTTTGCCAGTGGGAATAATTAATAATACAATTTTAACCAGTGTTAACACGTATTTTAATAGGTATTTGCTTTTTTTTTTTAATCCCCAGAGAAAGTTAGGGATCCATTCAGCACCGCATTGCACTTTGTAGATCCATTCTCCCTTCGTGAAGTCCAGTTTGAAGAGCGTGAACACCTCTTTCTTGTCCTTTTTGTCCTTTTGTTAACAAGTAAACAAAGTTCTGACATGTATCGGTTAGTAATTGGCTTTGGGATATATGCATCTTTGATTAATCATTGTCTGTTTTTGCTTTCAGGGACAGATGCGGAGGAACCAGTCCAGTGAGTATTTTTTTTCTTCCTGACCTTTTCTTTATCTGTGTTGCTACATGACTGTGAAGGATGAAGTGGAGGGGGGCTCGACTGCACAACTCCTCGACCACGTTTTTCCTGGCCCGGGTTGTTTTTAAAGGGGTTGTCTTTAAGAGGGAAAATCCAGAAATCTAGCCAAAACCAACACGTCCCGAGAAAAAGTAAATAACTGTTCCCTTCTATAAATCTGAGCTCGGGGGATATTTCCCTCCAATGGTACAAATAAGATTAATTGCTTAATTGACTGTTTATGTTTGGACATGTCAGAAATTATCTTTTCCCTTCTGCAAGCTGGCACAGTTGTGGGAGTTTTGCTGAATTTGTGTATGTCCCCAAGAGCTTATGAAAACGTGTTTGTTGTACTCCACGAGGTCTTTGATAAAAGAAGCGTAAAAGCACTGATTATTCACCCAGAAAGGTTTTTTTTATCTTCTTTTTATCTTGTTTTTCTTTTTATTACTTTGTTTTTCTGGTCAGTGTTTGTATGAGACTTAATGATAATCCCATTCGCTTTCTGCAACCCACACACTGATAGCATTTACATCAATTTGCAAAAATGAGTAGCATTGATAGATGTATACTTTACATGCGCTCAGGGATCACAGGAGTGTCTACAGTAAGGTCTAAGACTAAGGGTTTCGGTGAGTATTTTTTCACTACAGTAGTTGGCCTGCAACCCTTCCTTCCCCTCCACTTTTAAAATGTCTTCCACAGCCCTCATCGCTGTCCCTTCCTGGGAGCCTTTCATACAGCTTCTGAAGCCAGCTGACCCCCCAGCTAACATCACTGACTCACTGAAAACTTTCAGTTTCTAAATTTGAAGGACTTACATACACGTGTGGTTTTAAATCTGGGTCCTCTCAGTAGTACCTTTTTACTTCTAGTGCTTGAAGTGCTGCTTCAGGTCGCTTATATGGATCTTTTCAATGTAAGGCAGCGCTTTAAAGCAGGGGAACAAAAGAACAGGGCATTTCCTGATTAGTTGCTTCGTCCCTTGTTTTAAAGTGGTACCACCATATTGAACATACAGCATAACCTCCTGTGTTAACTCTTTTGCAGTATTTGGATGAAAGTTCAAAAAAACATTTTACAAAGCAGAAATAAGAAAATTAAACACTTGTCTCTAACCTTACTGCAAATATATATATTTTCAGTGGTACTGTAGGTGGTGGTTTAATTTTTTTTAATGGGGAAAAAATCTGGTTTAAGGTTTAATTATCAAATATCTTTTTTTAAATTTGATTTTGAGTAACTTGCTGTGATTGTGTATTTGCTGTCACCACTCTGTTAAGAACTGCGGGCCTGACTTTTCTGTTTGTTTTTCTCTTGCTTCAGGTGATGAGCTAGGAAAACCCAGAGTGCCAACATCATTCGAGTGAGTACGGGAGTAAAACATCAAACCTCTGCCTGCTCAGTGCCAATAATTTATGTTTGCGCCATCTGTGAACATTTCAGTTAATATTATTATTATTATTATTATTACCTCTGCCAAGGAAGTTATGTTTTTGGTAGCATTTATGTCTGTGTCATTCTGTCTGTAAACACAATAGGTCGAAAAGTGTTAAAGGAACTATTGTAAAACTTTTTAACAGTGTAGAGTGGAGTGATGTTAACCATCTACTGAAAGTTGGCTTACATACACCAAAAGGTCAACTTGACAAAAAGAAACTATGCTTCTTACAAGTGCAGTGTGTATTGGCAGCATATAGAAAGTACCATGCAAAGATTTAAAATATCATGTTACAGTTGACCTCTAACCTCTCCTTCAAGGTCAGTAGATTGTGATCTGAAGATCAAAGTGATAAATAATGCTATATAGACCAGTGGTCCCCAACCCCCGGCCTCGGACCGGTACCGGTCCGTGAGTCGTTTGGTACTGGGCCGCGAGAGTTGAGGCTCAGGTGCGATATGTATGGTTTTCAGGGTTTTTATCGGTTTTCAGTGTTATTTTGTTATCGTTTTTATCGTTAACTCTGTTTTCCTGGGTCTTTTCTCGTGTGTTATGAATAAATCTTCTTTTTTTCGGTACCGGTACTAGTTTTATTTTGTTATATTTATCCGTGAAACCTTAAAGGCCGGTCTGTGAAAATATTGTCGGGCATAAACCGGTCCGTGGCACAAAAAAGGTTGGGGACCGCTGATATAGACCTATTTAAAATCTGTCATGCTGCTCTTATCTGATTTTTACCGCACTACAAAAGAACAAAGAAAACTAAATGAACATATCCAAAATAAAATACTATTCCCTTAAAAGTAAACACTGCCCAGAGAGTGAGCTGCATTGGTGGAGGTTTCACGCTCTCTGAGTGCTTCTTGTTTTATACTGATTCCAAATGTGCTGCTTTATATTAGAAAGGTGACGTCCGTTTATTTGACTTTCTCTTTCTCTCGTAACTACGGCAGGCTGACTAACAACGACCTTCTGTCTCTGGATCCTTTAAGTCCAGCTCAGGCCATCGGATCTTCCTCCGCTGTGTCATCATCGGCAGGTAACCCACAGACAGCTTGTGTTTGAAATGATTTGTTACAGCAGAAGCATATTATTCAAGTTTATCACTTCCTGCAAATATTAAATTACAGAAACTGGGTAATAGTGAGCGGCAAATGAGTAGTGATGGAACAGTTGTTCCAGTGGTTGACTGTCCAGCGGGCACCGTGTGGGGTGGGGTCTGGCTTCATATGACTATCACTGCCTTATTTCCATAATAAAAAATAAAACATATTATAATTTTATAACGAACGTAAAAAAGTTGCAGTTGACTGTTATTTCAATTAGAGAAATGCCAATCCTCTTAGTAAAACTGCATGCAATTAACCCAGGGCCTGCTGCAGACTGAGAATGCTTTTCAAATACGGTTACATGAAAATCTGAGTAGTCTAACTTCAACAAGCAGCTATGCTACAACAGTTCAGGTTTTTACTCATTAACTTGTCACTCTGTTTTTTCTTCCGAGCTACTGAATTTGAAGCCTCTCCTTTAGTTTAGTCCAGAAACAGAAGCCTAAAATTACCAAATTATTAGAGTTTGTAGGCTTTTTTCCCCACTTTGCATTTTCCCGGTGTAATTTTTCACCATTTTCTACAAATCAAACAGTCACTCCACCCTTCCACAAGAAATTTGAGTGCATTTAACATCACCACATTCACCAACATTTAACTTATTTCTCATGGATTTACATGTGCAACACCAATGTTTAAAGAGAGTGACACTGTCATTGACCCATTGCCTAGGTTAAGCATAATCCACAGTTAATTGGCACCTAGTTGGGGTCAAAGGGTCAGCTATAAAGCTCGCTGGCACGTATGTTGTCAAACAGAATCTTGTTACTGTCAAAGGTCTTGGCTTTAAAGTCAAAATAGCATCAAAAAGTGCCCTGATTAGGATACGCTGACGGGAATTAAGTCCCAGCTTTCAGCATGTTAAATCTCTGTGTGTACACTGCAGTGGTATTACCAACCCAATATGCACACATCACACATCAAACAAGTGTAATCTGAGAAGTGTTTAAAGGGTTTTATTTTATTTTTTTTAATGCCAATATATATGGCACGTGTCTGTTTATTTTGTGGTCATGGATTTTATTGTGTGTTTTTATTTTTTGTCCATTTACTTTCTCCTTTTATTGTTTTATTATAATGTTATTCTTTACATTTTCTTTTAAATGACTTGCTTTATTGTTGGCTTGATTATTTCCACCTGTTCTTGTCAGACCTTGCCTCTATCTTCTTTTCAAACCCTCCATCTCCACCTTTTCTGGTGAATGACTCAGACTCAGATGTCTTTCTGCCAGAGACATCAGGTAAAGTTGGTTTGCCCTGTTCATCAGAGAGAAGCTGAAATTAATTTTCTTTTCAAACAGCACCAGACATCAACCGCTTTTCTTTTTCTTTTTTCTTTTTGCATGGCATATATCTTTATATAAGTTTTGTTTTCATTTCATCTTAACTAAACCTTGGAGTGCATTCTGCTTCACATGTGACTCACGCTGCCTATAATAATCAGGATGTGTTTCCATAAGCTTATCTAAAATCAGGGTCACCACCTGGCACATTTATTGCTAATAAAAGGATATGTTTTAGTTTCAAATATGTGTGGTATTTCTGTAAGAATGCGACAACAGGCTAGGCTACAGACTGGATACACAGAGTTTCTGTGTAACTGAAGCTCTTTGATAGCTATAGTGAATATTCACAGTCCTGTTAGTGCTACACTGAAGTGAATGTAACAATAGCCAGTAGATTGTCTTCTAGTAATTGAAATTTACTCAGATTTTAAGCAACTGTAAATAGATGTACAGTGGCTTGCAAAAGTATTTGGCCCCCTTGAACTTTCCCACATTTTGTCACATTACAGCCACAAACATGAATCAATTTTATTGGAATTCCACGTGAAAGACCAATACAAAGTGGTGTACACGTGAGAAGTGGAACGAAAATCATAGATGATTCCAAACATTTTTACAAATAAATAACTGCAAAGTGAGGTGTGCGTAATTATTCAGCCCCCTTTGGTCTGAGTGCAGTTAGTTGCCCATAGACATTGCCTGATGAGTGCCAATGACTAAATAGAGTGCACCTGTGTGTAATCTAATGTCAGTACAAATACAGCTGCTCTGTGACGGCCTCAGAGGTTGTCTAAGAGCAAAAACACCATGAAGTCCAAAGAACACACCAGACAGGTCAGGGATAAAGTTATTGAGAAATTTAAAGCAGGCTTAGGCTACAAAAAGATTTCCCAAGCCTTGAACATCCCACAGAGCACTGTTCAAGCGATCATTCAGAAATGGAAGGAGTATGGCACAACTGTAAACCTACCAAGACAAGGCCGTCCACCTAAACTCACAGGCCGAACAAGGAGAGCGCTGATTACAAATGCAGCCAAGAGGCCCATGGTGACTGTGGACGAGCTGCAGAGATCTACAGCTCAGGTGGGGGAATCTGTCCATGGGACAACTATTAGTCATGCACTGCACAAAGTTTGCCTTTATGGAAGAGTGGCAAGAAGAAAGCCATTGTTAACAGAAAACCATAAGAAGTCCCGTTTGCAGTTTGCCACAAGCCATGTGGGGGACACAGCAAACATGTTTTTTGTTTTTTGTTTTTTTTTTGTTTTGTTTTTTTTTTTAACCTGTCCCGTTTGGCTCTTTTGCCATCAGAATTATTGTCTAAAGGCGAAGAAAGATGCCCAACGGATTTTCTTTACCAAATTGACCATCCCAGCTTAGCCGTAATGGTCCATTTGATTCACCTTTTATTCTTTATTTTATTTTCACTTGCTGAATACGGGACAGACTTGACTGGGGGAAAGAAAAGGGAGAAAGAAAGAGGGAAAGAAAAACAGTTGAGAAGAGGGACGGGGGAGAAGGGCAAAAAACAAAAACCAACAGAATAAGCAGAAAAAAAAATGCATATATCGATCACCTGGATCACCTGTTGAGAAAGAAAAAAGAAAACAAGCAGAAGAAAACGAGAGTAATACAATAAACAACATCACAATGATATATGGGAATATGACAGTAAATACTAAATATTAAACATTATTGTGCAGCACGTAAGATCGACAGCACAGTGTGCTTTGAGGTAGGAGCCAAAAAGGGTGTAGTTTGTGCGTGTGAGCACCCGTGTGTACACCTGTGAGCATGGATGCGCTTGTTTTCTTAAAAGGTTCCTTCATGTAATGATCTGCTAGAGGGTGTGGAAGGCCACTGCCCCGTCCTCCAGGGCATGAAGCAGGTATGGAGGAGATCAAAACTCCAGACATCCAGAGGCCCCCAGAACACAAGAGACCAAGGAAGACCAACAGAGGGGCAGCCGTGCCACTGTCCCACAAAGAGCTGAGGAGAGTCCCAGATGAGGGGTCACTCAGCAGCCACGGAGCAGAAGCCAGGGGGGGTTGCAGTGACGTGCCCGTGAGTTCCGCCGGCAGCCAGCTGTGCCAGAGTGACCGAGCCCCAGGCCGAGAGGCCGGGGGCACCCCACCTCCGAAGTGGCCCAAGCGAGCCCCAGGCTCCAGGCCCCGATAAGCAGCCGCCAAGGAGTGAGCCGGTGTGTACCCGGACGCCCACCCCCGGACACAAAGAACCACCAACGCACCGATATCTGAGGGAGTCCGCCCCCGGCAGGGGAAGTGGTGGGGGGAGATAGGCCTCCAAACCTTGGAGGGCCTGAGATGTCCTCAGAGAGGTGGCGTCTGATACCCAACCTGACATATGGACACAGACATACAGGCACACACAGATACAAACATCCATTCCCACCCTCATGCTCTCATATGCACTTACTCCACACTCAACCAATGTGGAGACAGACATAAAGAGACGCTGTACACACAATCACGCTCCCCAAGCGTACTCTACGAACCGGGTCTAGGTACCCTTGCCCCTGGAGGGGGGAACTGCACCCAGACCCAGGTTGTGTTACCCTTTTCCCTGCGGTGGGGAGAAGCAGACCGCCCCGACTCCGCAGCAGCAGGGAGGCCCCACATTCCGGACCCCAGTCGGACGGCCAACTCCTCCTCCTAGCCCCCCCCACTCCAGCAGGCCGCAGAGAACGAGGGTGAGAGAAGACTCCTAACCTCCCTCCACCCGCTCATTGTAGTGTTGATGTATGTATGTTCTAAGGTGCATTTAAAACCCAGGAGGGCATGGAGCCACCTGCCAGAGAGCAGCAGGTAAGTGCATAGTCCCCCCTGCTAGCCCTCAATGTCTACGTGTATTTAAAATTGAGAGGTGGGCACAGCAAACATGTTGAAGAAGGTGCTCTGGTCAGATGAGACCAAAATGGAACTTTTTGGCCAAAATGCAAAATGCTAAGTGTGGCGGAAAACTAACACTGCACATCACTCTGAACACACCACCCCCACTGTCAAACATGGTGGTGGCAGCATCATGCTCTGGGGGTGCTTCTCTTCAGCAGGGACAGGGAAACTGGTCAGAGTTGATGGGAAAGATGGATGGAGCCAAATACAGGGCAATCTTGGAAGAAAAGACTTGAGACTGGGGCAGAGGTTCACCTTCCAGCAGGACAACGACCCTAAACATAAAGCCGGGGCAACAATGAAATGGTTTAAAACAAAACATATCCATGTGTTAGAATGGCCCAGTCAAAGTCCAGATCTAAATCCAATCGAGAATCTGTGGCAAGATCTGAAAATTGCTGTTCACAGATGCTGTCCATCTAATCTGACTGAGCTGGAGCTGTTTTGCAAAGAAGAATGGGCAAGGATTTCAGTCTCTAGATGTGCAAAGCTGGTAGAGACATACCCTAAAAGACTGGCAGCTGTAACTGCAGCAAAAGGTGCTTCCAAGTATTGACTCAGGGGGCTGAATAATTACACACACCCCACTTTGCAGTTATTTATTTGTAAAAATGTTTGGAATCATCTATGATTTTTGTTCCACTTCTCACGTGTACACCACTTTGTATTGGTCTTTCACGTGGAAATCCAATAAAATTGATTCATGTTTGTGGCTGCAATGTGACAAAATGTGGAAAAGTTCAAGGGGGCCAAATACTTTTGCAAGCCACTGTAATTCTTAATAACAATTGTAGATGCTTTACATGTCAACAAAAAGTCATGTATTAACTTGTGAAAGCAGATGAATCACTTCTTTTGTGGAGAAGAAAAGATATGCATTAACTTTCACAAGTTAATACGTTATGTGTCAAAAGATCATTGAATCTAGAGACAGCAAAAATTTAAATTGATTACACTTTAAAATTAGTTTTTCATTTTGGATCATTAAAGTCTTGGTATACCCACCGCTTTGTCGGCAGCAGCACATCACACCAGGTTAGAAAAATCGAGAGTTGTGCAACCAGCTGAAATGGTAGCTTGTGACAGCCGATGTAACATTATTTAATGTTAACTTAACTGTTGTATGGTGCAAGTCGCCAAGGAACACACAGCAGGCATCAAAGCGTCGTTGTGCTACAGTCACACTATGGAAAACAGTGATAGGAGGCTGTGGCATGACCAAAATTTATGGCAAGATGACACAGGAGCTTGGCAACCTTACTTTTATATAAGAATGTAACCAGAATACAACTAACTGTCAGCCAGTTAAGCTGAGTCCCCCATTCCAATGAGACAGGCAACAGCAACAAAAACCTCAATGAAATTGCTGTGCAACCCCCGATTTTTGCTTGTTGCAAGAAAGTTGTTGTTTTTCTTCTTACTCCTGGGTGTCTGAGCCGTTACACAAAATAAGTCTCTCCGTATTCTTTGCTGTATGGTTAAACAATCATATACAGATACAATGACAGCGCCAAAGTGGTCTCATTAACATGATGCAAAGTTTTAGAAATACTTATTTCAGGAACAAGATTGCATCACAAAACAGCCAAATGTTCAGTCAGGGCCTTTATAGTCAAAACAACCTACTTATTTCCACCAGCAGTAATTTATTTGGTGGTTTGACTCTGTCCTGAGACCTCCCCACACATCCAGGCACTTACATCTGAAGTTGGAGGTGAAGAGAGCAGCAAGGCTACAGTACAGCACAGAAAAGGAGACAATGACATCAGATCTTGACACTGATGAAGTCAGACACAGCATGAAAGGAGGAGCTGGGGTCAGGGTGGGTTGCAAAGCAGCTCGGAGTGTGCATCATGGTAAAGCAGCTTATACAGAGTGTCGTAAATGAGATTTGCCAGTTGGATGCTGATTGGTATCAGCTGAGCCACAGCTGATGTGGGCTGAGATTGTGATCAGCTAAGCCTGACTTAATGTCCAACGTGAACTAATGATATGCTCAGTGTGTCTGATTAGTCAGTCGACAGAAAAAACAGTTAAAAAAACTTTTAAAATTTGCTCAATTTCAAGTTATTGTTCAGATTGCAATGCATAGATAATGTCCCCATTCTCAGCTGATTGACGTGATGCTACTTTGAACACATACTAAATCGTGTGTGTGTGTGTGTGTGTGTCCTATTCTCACATTGTTTCTAACTATAAGAAAAATAATACAAATACCTGTTAATTGTAACATTTTATATTTGATTTTTGTTAAAATATTTCAATTTGAGGCAGTTTATTACTGTTAACTGTGCATTAGAGTATATCTGTATCTGTCCGTCTAAACCCAACCACTTTGCATTTGTCATGTTTACCCTCCCACTGTCAATCACGTTGCCCCCTTCAGCTGAGACAGTGCCACAACGGGAGCGCTACCCTCCCTTGGCAGAGAGCCAGCAGTCCAAAGATGTTTACTCTTTCTCGTCATCTACGTCCTCTCCCTGGGATTCACCAGAAAACCCTTTTCAAGCACTTAAGCCCGTACCGGCGAGGGCCCAGAGCGCCCCCATCACCCGGCCAACTGAGCCAGTCGACCCCATCAAAAACTCAGACACACCCAGCCCTCCAAAGAGCGCAGACACCTTCTCCTCTGTTTCCTGGGCTCAGAGCCAGTGGATTGCCTTCAGTGATAATTTTGCTCCACCTCGCTGTCTGGGCTCTGGGTCATCTGTGAAGGAGCTTCAAAAACCACAGTCAGGTTCCAGTAGGTCAGGTCACTTCCTGTCCGATGAGTCTGCTGATGCCTTCTACAAAGCAGCGAGCAGCCGAGATGACAGCAGCCTCTCTTTCACTGATGTCTTCTCTGGGATTACAGATAGGGCTGCAGCTCCAACAAGCAAAATATTCAATGGTAACTGCTGCTAGAAACTGCTGCCTTTTGCCTGAGGTTTGCTGGATTATTTTGATCTTTTCTTTTTATTTAAATGCAAGTTCTTATTTTTGGTGCATTTATTTTATGATTAAGCGTGGAGGTTACATGTTATTTGCAAATGTTTTCTGTTTTTTTGTGTTATTTTGTGTAACTCATGACTCCGTTTGCTTGTTTGTCTTTGGGTTTATTTTTGTGCCATTTATTTTGGAATGTCTTTTACTTGTTTTCTGTTGTTTTTGGTATTTTATTTAATTTTTTTTGCACTTGTGTGTTTAAAAAAAAAAAAGAGGTCATGCTGCATGAGTTTGCTGTATCTAACTGTATGAATTTCACGCAGTATAAAGATGTTTTTTCATACCCAGTTTTCATGCAGTTTAAGTAGCACTGACCAGAACAAATATGTGTTTCTGTGTTTAGTGCCAGTACCAAACCGACCTACAACCCCTCTGGCACCTGGAGCCTTGGTGCCTCCTCCACGACCCTCCTCCAGGCCCAAACTCCCGGCTGGAAAACTCACAGGAATCAATGAAATTGTAATGGAAACATATGTGCTGCATACATTTATTGCTGTTCAAATTATATCCATATATTCTAAAAGGCATCTATCTGAATCCCTTTAACGCAGGTAAGGCCATTCAGTCCACCTAAAGCATCTAGCCCTACTCCGACTGCACCCCTCGCCCGGGCAGAGAGCTCTTCCTCTTTGTCCTCCAACGCCTCACTCAGTGCTGGCAACACCCCCACTGTTGGTAGGAACGCTCCCTCAGTATACACGTATTTAAACGCTCTTTCTTGTAATAATTTTTCTTGTATCCTCCTTTTCTTCAGCTCCTCACCAGTCTGTCACATCCTTTTGTTTTTGCAGTACAGTGTACACTGTCATCCCCCCACCCCCGCCCTCGCTTTCCTTCATTCACTCCTCTCCTTACAGGAGCTGAGCACACCTTTGCTCTCCCCCTCTCCTCCCCAGAGCCAGAGTTGCTCTCCCTCTCTCCTTTCTTTCCACTAAACCAAAGTGAGTCTTCCTTTCTTTTCCTGCCTCCTACCACTGTGGGTTTACTCTACATGCATTGCACTGACTTTTTATATGCAGTTATATCAGACTGATCAGCTCAGGGCTCACCTGCCATCATCACATATATAGGAACTGTGCTTTGCATCACTTCCTCACATTTCTTCTCTTTGGGTTTTGTGTATCTCCCCGTTTCCCTCTTTTATGCCTTTAATTCGGCATAAAGAGGATGATATGTTCATAGCGAAGCTGCCTACATTTGAGAAGCGGTGCGAAACTCCAGCAGGTATGGTTGAAGTTCATATTAGCGGGCTCTTAGCTAAAACTAACACCAGTCTGCTGAATGGGCCGGACGGATGGACAGTCCAATCTCTTGCTTTGCCGTGGTTGCAGTTCTCTGTCTTGTTTGTGAGTTTTGTTTTTGACATTTTAAACCTGATTCTCACATTTGTCAGGATCAGCTCCTAACCTGATAAATATTTGTTTGTTAAAGTGATATAGTGAGGAATAACTTGACTGCTGTCTAAGATTGTCCTGACTGCCTAATAGTACTTATTACTTATAGTATTTTAACTTAAGCAGCACAAGCATCTAAACAATCTCCCATCCTCTTATTGAAAAATAACTGAATATACTGATTTGCAGTGTATGATGGCTGACCTCATGAAATGCAATAATTTTATAGTGCAGCTTTGCATGATCAAAAATTCCTAATTCTGATGTGAGCTTTGGGACTCTTGTGTAAGTCTGATCTGCAGCTGAGTCAACAGACCTCTAACTCTGTGCCTTTCTCGTTCTCAGGGACGTCTCGCGGTCCCAGCCCTGTGACCCTGGCATCCCAAGATGCTTTGCCCATTGCTGTGGCCTTCACAGAATCGGTTAATGCTTACTTCAAAGGAGCTGATCCCACTAAGTGAGTCTCACATGACCTCCTGCTGCTCCAAGACCCGGACTTGGACCTGTGGTCATACAGACATTGTTTTTATTTGAAGTTGAACAATAACATGTTCAAGTTGGTGCTGTGAGTTATACAGTACACAGTGGTATACGCGGTTGTCCCTAGCCAAATGTGCGGTACACACTCCATGAGCCTTTGGACTTGCGTTTTGCTGAGTGTTATCTCCCGTTGGCTCTGCATGTGTGGAATGTTTTGCGTTAGTCTGACACCATTCTTTCAGAGTCGATAACCTCCGTGGAGCAGATTATAGTCTGGGGCAGAGAAAACATACAGCCTTTTATTGGTTAACTGCTGTTAAATTGCTGCTGTGCAGAAGGCTTATTTTTGCAGGGATTAGCAAATGGAACATTTCATAAGCAATGGAGCAGAGATGGAGTGCAAGGTTGAGACCTGCTGTGGGCCATTACCACCACAACTTAGGCCAGACTTCTGCTGAAAGTATACCCCTCTCACCCCTACACTGGCTCTACATTAGAGCCTCAAAGTATATAGAATTTCTGAAACACAAATCTCCAACAGGAATATACATTAAAGAGAAAAATATTCTTTTACCAAGCTGTGACATGGTTTTACACAAAAAAATGTTTGCAAGCTATTCCTGTCTTTGATAGAGCTTTAGTTATTGTGGTTATTTAAAACATGAATTACTAGTGCTAAAGAATGACCTGCAACTGGACTAAATTTGTCATTTGTAGATTTCTTTTTAATATTAAAGAAGTTATTAGATAATTGAATACATTCGCTAATTCCAGGTTCTCAAAGGTGTATCTTTAAATTTTATATTATTAGATTAAAATAAATAGAAACTTTTTGGCTGGTGTACAAAACCAGGGGGCTGCTCGTTTTGGAGTTTCTAGCTTTTTGGTGACTCGTAGAATAATCAAAAAGACTAACAGATGAATTCTGTATTAAAGATGAATGTTCCTCAAGGACTTCTACACAGCTTGTAACTCGTTTTGGGCTGTCTGTAATGTTATGTACCAGAAAGTTAAAATGATAATTGTCATGATGGCGTGTTGGTGATGGTTGTATAAATCATAATCTGTTTGCAGTGATGTGTGGTCCAGTTTTGTGGATTTATTTGAAGAACTAAGCAAAAACAGTAACAGTAACTAACAGTAATGGATGAGCAATAAATAGTAGTGGCCAAGAAGAATTATTTAGGAGGATGTGATGATGTAGTGGAGAAAATCTGAATGAACGATTTAAATAGTTCACAAAGAATTTAGCCAACCTTTTAATTGTTAGCCAATAGTGTGCTTTCACAGATATGAATACTGACATTTTGACATGCAATTTCACTGTAAAATGACAGGGTTTTTGGCAGCTTTGCTTTTCTGTTGGAATAGAGCCAGAATTTAACTATTTAGCAACTAATTGAGTTTAGTCCCTTTATTGAGTTGCAGTCATTACTGGATGCTGACTCCAATGTAACATGTCGGTAGTCTGTAAGCATTTATTAAATTGATAGACAGCAATTATTAGCAAACCTTTGCCAGTTTTTCTGAGAGTGATTGCAGTCGGCCGCATTTGTTTGGTGACAGATTTTTGCAGTCAGTCTCTGACAGCAAAAAATTCAGTTCAGCCACCAATATATATTTTTTTTTTATAGTCGCAAGTTGCGGGGCTTGTTACTCTAGTGTGAGGCATCAACAGTTAGCCAAAATTATGAGTAAAAAGAATATATTGTTAATTAAACTTGATGGATAAAAAGCTACTTTTTCAGCTGCTCCACTGTTGCAAAGGGTCACCACAGTGGGTCGCTCCACGTTTTATTTGGTAGATTAAAGTCATTTAATAGCTAGCTTAAATTTTAATATATGAAATTGAGTACATTAGTTTTTTGGAGTTTTTAAACAAAAATTCCCCCCCAAAATTAAATGTGGTTAGCATTTAAATTGTTAGCTAAGTGTACAAATTAAACAGTTTGCTAACCTAATGGATAAACAATGTAAATTAGCTAGCTGAAAATTACTCTTTAATTAAAAGTAAAACTTCCATTACAAAACAAGTTGTTAGCTTAAAATAATTAAATATTAAAGACAATAGCAGTATTTGATTTAAAAAGTTAGGAGCCATGTTGGTCCTACTGGTTTTACATGGGTCTGTTGTGCACTTTGGGAAAAAGTCTCTATTAAAAAGTCTACTTCAGCTTAACATGCTAAACCATTGGTGGTTTTCTACAGGTGCATTGTGAAGATCACTGGAGACATGACACTGTCGTTTCCAATGGGCATCATCAAGGTGTTCACTACCAACCCCTCCCCAGCCGTCCTCACCTTCAAGCTGAAGAACACCAGCAGGCTGGAGCAGATCCTACCCAACCAACAGTTGTTATACAGGTGAGGTATCGAGAAAAAGCTAAAGTACAACCCGATTTAGTTTTGCTTTATAATTAACCATCTTAGCTGAGCTGTTAAATCGATAACTTGACAGTGATAGAGGGAAAGAGGACCTTGGACTCAGTGATATGAGCGAGAATCACGGAAATGCAGTCTGCGTCAGTGAGAGGAAATTCAATTAGTAATCTGACATGAACCTAGTATTAAGCTGTCAGGGAAGTATTTTCCACCAGACAGCCAGGTTCTCAGCAGCCTGTGTCTCTTCAGATGCCTTAAATGGCAAAGGACAAAAAAAAAAGGTCACAGACAGTGCTTCATTCAACACTTTATTTGTTCAACATCTTATTCCACATCTTACTTCTTCAGTCTCAGGCAAAGCTTTTTAATTAAAGCTTCAATAAGGTACCAAATTAGTTGCTTCTATTTTAAAAGTGTATTGTTCCCGAAAAGTAATGAAGAACCACATCTTTTTTCTGTTTATTTGAATGTTTCCCGCTCTGGTTCCTCTCGGTTATTCTCAGACCACATGGCAGGACTAATTGAATCAAATGGAATTCATGATTTAGTAGCTGGTTGGATATAACAGGGTCATTTTTTCCAAGCTATTGGAGCTCTACACACAAAGCCAAGAAGCGCAATGAATAATTGAGCCTGTGATTATTATTACTTGTGTGTGTATGTGTGTGTATTCATCTTTCTGACTGTTTTGCTTTTTTCTAGTGATCCTTCTCAAAGTGACTCAGATTCCAAGGATTTCTGGTTCAACATGCAAGCACTGACATCCTACCTCAGAAAAGCCTCAGAACAGAGTCCTTCAGCTTCCTACTATAATGTAGACATCCTGAAATACCAGGTCAGTCAGCAAGAACTGCATGAAAAAAATAAACCAGATATGATAATTGTTTTTCAGGCTAAGACTTTTCTTTCTGAAAGAGAAGAAAAAGACTTCAGAATCCAACATTTCTCAGCAAAGCATTGCATCATCACGACACGATCAGTGTTAATCCACTGAACCTGTCGGTGGTGGTCACCCTGGTGTGGGTTACTGTGGTCATAAAACATTGCATACTGATACTTAGAGCATTTTTAAAAACACTTCCTTAAAAACTAGCATCATAGCAGTCCAACAAATGGATAACACACAGAGATGTAATATTGTGAAAAAAATTGATACATATACTTAATTGATGTGTCCAGGTGATGTCTGATGGGATCCATTCCACCCCGCTAAACCTGGCCGTATACTGGAAATGTACAGCAAGTACAACGGACCTGCGGATAGACTACCGCTACAACCCAGAGTCCATGGACTCACCCAGTCCACTCACCAACGTACAGATCTTAGTGCCTGTTGATGGAGGAGTCACCAACATGCAGTCTCTGCCTAACTCCATATGGTGAGACGTAGTGCCTCTTGGCACCGTTAGCAGGAGAGCAACATGTAATTGTTATGGGCCAGCAGTATTGATTGACTTGCACCCCCTCCTGTTGTTGCTATGATACTGCCACCATTGTGGCACTTTTGTCATGAAATGGCACAGAAGTCTTACATGGATTGTCAGATGGGATATTTTGTCAAAATATAAATATGTAATATGAAAAATATATCAAAATAATGTAAATATTATTGTAAAATTAACGATAAATCATCAATATAGATGATTAGAAGATTAAAAATTTGCATTGTCTGTGAAAATACGATGTGGAAGAAACGTAAACCATCCACAAACTAAATCAAGGTAGCATGCACACACTAAAAGTCGACAAACAAACAATGTACAAATATACACAATAGTTTGATTTGTATAAAATATTTGTATATACCATATAGATGATGGCACTTTCAATGCTCCAGGCAGTGTTTATGCAAAGTTTCATCAAGATTGGTCTGCTTATCTAGGAGGAGAAAGACACACACAAATATACATACATACGCTACAATCATTAAAGCGTGATGTTATAGGGTGTCATTTCCTTATTCCATTTATAGGAATTCAGAGCAGAGTAAGTGTCTGTGGAGGCTGACTGACATCTCAGAAAAGTCTGAAAACGATGGTAAGAAATCTTTTTTTGAGTTTATAAATGTTTTGCATCAAAGTTTGTGCAAAATCCTGCAGCAAGCACTAGAACTGGATCGGTCCCTTGTAAGTGAGCCTACTCCTTTGTGTTTGATCCTAGGTGCCGGGTCCCTGAGGGCCAAGTTTGAACTGTCAAATGGCCCATCGCACCCCTCCACTCTGGCAGTGCAGTTTATGAATGAGGGGAGCACCCTGTCAGGAGTGGACATGGAGCTGCAGGGGGCCGGATACAGACTTTCCCTCAGCAAGAAGAGATTTGCCACAGGTGTGTAAAAAGCTTGATGGTCTACATGTACTAGGTGGCACTATTTAAAGACTCAAATTTCACATCTTTTGTCTACAGGGCGTTATATGGCAGATTGCTGAGGTCACCCATCATCGCGGTCGCCAAGAAACCCAAGAGCAAAACCTGCCGACTCACTCGCAAAGGCCCCCTGAACCTCTGGATCACCTCCTGTCACACCCAGGAAGCGAGACTCTCACTACAAAACTAAACAGCACTGAGTATTGAACACTGTTAAAAAGAAAAGAAAACTAAGATGAGATTTCAGGAAATGTGTAGATAAGTCTAATAATGCTTTCCGATCAAATCCTTTTTTGTATAGTCAGAAACAGTTTATGGCTCTATGTTGTATTTGAAATCATAAAAAACAGAAAAAAAGTGCACTAACAACCTTTCAGATGCTCTTTTTGCTCTTATATATAATTTCCAAGAACCTGTAAGGAATATAAAAGAAAACAATTTCTCTCTTTCTCTGTCCAAACTGTAAATAATAATTCTTCTGCTCGACCACCTTTGACTCGGCTCACAAATCAGCTTCTTCACTTTCACTTTTTTTTTTTTTAACTGGTGCAATGAAGGTAAAATCTGAACTCGCAGACTTGCAGCACAGGCTTAATCTTTATCAAATATTTTGCTTTCGGAAAATGCAAAAAAAAGAGAAGCAAAACCAATAATGATCTGACCTCAGTGCCTCCTCTTATACTGTGGAACAACAGGCAAAAAAATTCTGTTAGTGTTTGGGGTTTGAAGCTGCATTTCTCTGTGGTTGAATGCCACAGAGTCCTTTTGAACAATACCCTTATCGCTGTCAGTGTGCTTATTTAAAAAAAATTGAACATTTTACTTTGTAAACCCCCCTTTTAGTCATGCCTTGTGTTTTTTTAAGCCTTTTAATTGACTGTAAAACATTGTGTCAAAAGTCATATGTTTTATCTATCTATCTATCTATATATATAGATAGATATAGAAAAGAATCAAGGGACATTTCTCTAAATTGAAGTTGGCAGCTTTTGTAAGAGCTGCCAGTGATTTATTTTTAACATACTTCTGTGTTAATGTTGAAATGTGCCTGAATCTAACTTTTATCTGTTCCTTTTTGTATGCTACAGCACAGCCATTGAGAAAAGCACCAACAACGTGCCATTTGTGTCTTTGTTTGTTTTTTTTACTCTTTTATTTGGATATCGAAGGGAAAACGTCTCCGCTTTGTAACGTGTCTTCCAGAAACGAATGATCATTTGGACTGAGTTTAATCATTGTACTCTTTTATCAATTTTTAGCCTTTGAAGCTCATCCGATCTCTTACTCTCGCCACACAGCAGACGATGTTGGTGAAAAGTAGCACCTTGAGGCCAAATTAATGATTGAAATGCCTTATCATGATTACTTAATACCAAGTAATCTAGTGATACTGTCACACAGCACTGCCGTTGCCTCTGTCGCACATCACTGGCCTGTCCTGCTTCTCACCCAGAGTAAGCTGGGGGAAAAGTACAGCGTCTTGTAGCTGTGAACAACACGTGGATGTGTGGGGAAATGGCCACAACTGACACTCGGTGCTTCATTCTTGTCTTTTACTAATGGAGGGATAGTGCTGTAGAGGCTGTTTTACTTCTTAACTGAATATTTTGCCCTTTGTTCTTCTTGTTTTTTCCCCTCCCCTGTCGACTTCATCCTTGGCATGGTCCTGAAATTGGTTAATGTGTTGGAATGTGATATGTTTGGAGGAATGAATGATAAGTTGCCTGAAAGCTGTGATTGAAAATTGTTGAAACCTTTAATGAGAGGAGTTTGACACACTGTGCAACACGTGGCCAACTGACCTCTCAGATACAACTGTGTCCTCAGTGCTAAGGAACCGGCTTCATTGTAGATTTTGACTGGTTTACAGGTGTTTTAGGCTCATGATGATACTTGATTTAAGTGTCTCGCTTGAAAACTTGTAGAAATAGAAGGATTATTTTATTTCAGTCATCATATCTGGCCAGGGTGATTCATGTAATCATCTTTTTTTTTTTAGTTTTGACTCTTAATGCCTTTAAGATTAACTTCCTAAATAGATTAGGAAAACTCATTTAAGTGTTTGTAGAAATACATTTTGTACCTGACTCTTTAATAAGCCAAATATTTTGAAGGCATTTGAAATGAGTTTACACAAAGTCCTGGAATTGTACTATCGCGTGTCACACTGTGTTCCCTCTGAATTAGTTGTATCATTGGTTTAAAAAAAAAAAAGAGTAGGGAGATTCTGCATTCAGTGTCAGCAAGCTGGTTCTTGCTGTCCCTACAACACTCAAATTGTACCCCCAAAGCTCCTTTTATGGTCACTTTCCACTCTTTTTCTTTATTTGTTGTATCAGACAGAGTTTAAAAAGAGCAAGATTGTGTAAATGATTCTCATATGTTTTTACCAATATTTCTGCCACTTTTTGTCTCTATTTTATGATTTCTTATTGTGCCTGTATTAAATGTATAATATATGAACATATACAAATATATGAAAATGACTACTTTAAATGTGTCCCGTGCGACTTCTTGATTATTGTATTTACTCAAACTGACACGTGAGCGTGAATGTAGGGTTTTGCAGTGCATTTAGTTAGCATAGTTAGATTTAGTTATTTTTAGTCTCCTTTTTTAAAATTATTGTCATGCGTTGGTATTTGTGAGGGATAAGATATAAAGGAGTTCAGTCCATCGATGCCGCATGAGGCAGATAGTGCTGTTCAATTTGACCAAAGTCTTGACAGAACGTCTTCAGGGAGGAAATGCAGCATTTGGTGATGTTAGTAGATTCTATTCAGTTCAATTTCAATTCAGTTTTATTTATATAGCGTCAAATCACAACAACAGTCCCCTCATGCACTTTAAATTGTAAGGTAGAACCTACAATAATACATACAGAGAAAAACCCAACAATCATATGACCCCCTATGAGCAAGCACTTTGGCGACAGTGGGAAGGAAAAACTCTGTTTTAACAGGAAGAAACCTCCAGCAGAACCAGGCTCAGGGAGGGGCGGCCATCTGCTGCAACCGGTTGGGTCTTCTTTCTAGGCTCAGTCAAGTATTAGAAATGTACTGTTATATGAAAATTATTTTTGTTTGTTCATTATAATATACATATATATATATATATATATGTATATATATATATGTATATATATGTATATATATATATATATTATACATTTTATAATGAACAAACAAAAATAATTTTCATATATATACCACATATATATATGTAATTCAGTACTTTTGATAAACTCCTGGAATTAAAACAGAAAATCTTAATAATCTTATGTTTAAGTTTGCATGCCTCTATTTGGCAAATGTACTTACTTTAGATAATTACTGCAACTTCACTACCGTACAACTATCGAAAAATCCCACTTTAATGCCAAATAGAAACACCTCTTTTGAGACGAGTATGATCTGTTCTTACAGTAATAAGCAAACCTCCTGTGAACATTTTATTCTTTGGTGCTGAGACAGATGGGTGTGCTTTAGTGGAAATTTGAGCTCAGTATGAAGGCTGAAAGATGTGAAAATGACACTGAATTGACTTGAACTGATAAATACAGTGCCCGGGGGAGGAGGTAGTCTTTGACTGAAATGGCTCTGTAAAGCCTGCAACCCTTACCCCATCTATCTAGCATTGCAAGAGAAAAACCAAAATCCATGTCAAAAAGTTTATATTAAAACTATCAGGATGCAAGATGAGCATGAGATAAAGGACCTGGTTACATGCGTTATTACTTCCTTATGCAGTGCTTAGAAGGATGCAGGCATGACTGTACACACACACTCGACACTACATCAACACCTTGTGCGTATTTACACACTCAGTCATCCCTTGTGTCTCTCTGCCTGAAGACCTCCTCCTTGCTGTTTGAAATACAGCCTCTGAGCTGCCTGTTTCACAGCCACATGTGCGAGCCATCAGTGTTGACTCTGCCTCCCCCTGTCCGCCTCACTCAGACACAGAGGAAAAGATCTTAGGGTCTCTTGTGTATGATGTTATTTTCTGAAGGGCCAAAGTAAGATATGTGATCTGAAATTATATCCAAAAAGTGTGTTGGTCCATATGTAGATTCTTGTGTGTGGCCAGACGATGTATACAGCAAGAGTGGATCAGCGGATCTCTGTGTGTGTGTGTGTGTGTGTGTGTGTGTGTGTGTGTGTGTGTGTGTGTGTGTGTGTGTGTGTGTGTGTGTGTGTGCGGGCTGTAACAGGTAGGAAGACTAATAATGTGAGAGGGAGAGCACTTGGGAACAGCTTGATGTCTTCAGGGAGAAAGAAAATGCCTATTTGTGGCAACCAAATGAAAAAGGAAGCCAGCCTGTCCCAGAAACTGCAGGTCCTGGCACATCAATGTTTGGCTGACTCAATCACTTTTTTTTTTGGTCTTTTTTTTTAATGATTTATTTAATTTCTATTGAAGTTTAAAATGTGCAAAATAAAAGGCACTGCAGCTTTGACTGAAAAGTGGGCACTATCCTGTTCAGCAATTGTTTATGGCAAATCTCCAGAAATAGATATGAATAAGCTATGTTGACATTGTGTTAGGTGAAACTTTACCTGAAGCTTTCTGGTTTGCTTTGCAGTGCGCTTGTAGTCCAAATGCTATTGACCGTTGGAGCAGGCTTTGGTTGCATGCAAGTACAGAGTCCATGTGGACTGTAATACATGGAAAACATTTGTTGTAATGCAATGGAAAATCATCAGCCATTCTCTGATGACATTTTTTATGCTTTTAAAAAGATCTTTATTCATAAACATGCTTGGAGGATAAAAATGTAAATCTTAGCCTGAGATGTGCTGGCTTCACTGGAGTCCCAGAAAACAATGACCATTCGCAGAAGCCAAGTCATCAGACTATCTGATCAGTTCAAACATGGACACATTAACACATCGCTCACTTATAAAGTGATTAGCTTATTACACATTATTTTGTGTCTGGTGGTGCCTAGAGGACTTTCCAGGTTGTGATTTATATAAACTTCCTGACCCAAAAAAAGTCACCACCTGGATTTAACTAGGCAAAAAGTTCATTACTGATTAATATATTTAGGCTGGCAAACATAACTGAAGCTGTGAATGGAAGATTGGGTCAAATGACTGCCTGAGTATTGACTGACCAAGTTTTTCCATCAGTGGATTTTTTCTTCCCTGATGACATGGGTATATTTCCAGATGTCAATGCTGGGATTTAGTGGGTTCAAACAGTGAAAAAGTGGTTCAGGGAGCAGGAGCTGTTACATACATTTCTATACACAGATTGAGCACCACAGAGTTGAGATCTTAACCCCGCTGAGAACTGTTGGGAGTTGCTGGGGAAGTGTACGCAATAGTCCGACTCTCCCATCGCTAATATGGAAAAATGAATGCAACTCTGGATGGAAATAAATGTTGCTACATTGTATAAAATGAGTGTTTGGTAGTGTATTTACCCAGCCCATGTTCATGAACAGTATCTTCAGCCTGATGTAGCGAAATTCGCCAACGAGTCGGAGTAGACATATTTCCCTAGTGACCGTACGCTGTATTATGTCCAACATGGCGGGTAACTTGATCAAGTGTGTGTGAAATCACGTGAGAAACTCTACTCACTTTTCCAGATATGATCACATCTGGCTGAAAATGCTAACCAAAGTAGCAGCAGTGGAAATGCCAAACTGAAGCCTTTAAAACAATGGTCCAAAAATAAATGGGTAACAGCAGAGTGGAAATATGCTCTCTTACCAAGAGCTGGATGGGAAGATTGATAGTGTTCTCAATTGCATTTGACCAGTGCTGCTCAAACCCTGTCGGCACCATAATAGCAAAAATAAGAAGGAAGGAAAAGAAAGACGACAAGCGTATACAAGGATTTATATTCTGGGCTGCCTCTTGGTCAAAAGAATGGAGAACAAGCTGTCTGCGTCTGGTATCGGTTGTGAGAAACGTCACAACAGCCCCGTGCAACCGTCAGACCAGAGGGAGCATTTAGTTTTTGCTGTCCACCATCACACTTCTGTTTGTCCAAAGGCCCACTGGAGCCATAGAGCTGAGTTATTCTAGTATCCCGAAAAGCAAGAGCCACATCAGTAACATTTATGCACAATTTATAATTGATGTGCCTATTTGATCTCCCTCTTCACCACGAGAAAAGCCATCTGAATAAACAAGGATGGTGTAAGTTTACGGCATCAATATGCATTCCTTTCCTCTTCTTCTCGTGCTCGTACCAAAACCCAGCAGACCTTTAAGAATAACTCAAACCCTGAATGTGTCGTACTCACATTCGAGGCCACCTGTCACATTTTCTACTGAGCAAGCAGAACTCTGTCGACTGCTTCCCCCTCTCAAAGAAAATATTGAATGTAACTTGATAACAGATCTGACAGGAAGCTAAAAACAAAGAATTTTCAATTTTTGTCTAGCTAACAGTAACAGACAATTACCTTGTTTTAGTCTGAGCCATTAGAGCTACAATAAGTATCTAGTATCTCAATTATGTATCTCACACATTCTTTCACAAACAAAACCTGAATGTGAGATGGAGGTAATATAATTGAGCTTTGTAATTGGCCGATTTCAGAATTCCAATCAACCAATTGTGAGTCCTTTTCCTTTCTGCTTCTTTGCACATTTAGATGTTGAGTCATGCAAAACGGTGGGCCTGGGGGATCAGAAAAACATAATGAATTGCACTGATTGTGTTTCTGCTACCTGGCGACTGCAAACACTAACAGAAATAAAGGCGTCGCTTCGCATGAGATTTTTCCTTTATTGGTAGTAAAATTCGGATTCAGCACGGAGATCTGCCCAGGAGCAGACTGCAGTGCCTTATTAGCCCTGGGGAAAGGGAGTGGGCCCTTTCGTGCCATGTTCACAGAGGCACGTCACAGGCTATTTGTCATTTTACGCATGTGTGTCTTAGTGTGTGTATGTGGGGGAGGGGAAAACTGAAAAATAGTCACATCTCTATTCCTATTGCAGTTCTTCTCATGCTTCTTTGGCGGCCTAGGACAATCACAGTTTCTTTGCTTTTTTAATAAGATTTTAAAAATGATATTGGAGCACTTTGTCCCTTTAGATTAAATAAACTCATTTAGTTTACATAGAGCAATATCACAAATTATAAATTTCACTCAATGGCTAGTGGTTAGAAAATTGGTGGATGAATGGATGAGCTCTACAAAATGTCCCTTTTGGTACACCCTTAATTTGGATTAGAAAAACTCCCAAAAAGCCTGTAACTGAGATGAGGGTATAAGAGACAACCAACACACTGCAAATATGAATGAAAAATACAGGTCCTGATAAATAACTCAACAAACTTGAAGACTTAAAGGTACAGTCAGCTGTTTTTTTAAATTTATTATTAAAAGAAGAAAACAATACTGTACTCATAAATATACTTTAATTAGTGTAAATTAACTTACGTATTATTCAAGGTATTGTCAAAATGACTTATTGTCAGTAGATTAGGCATACGAACCTCACGTCTCCAAACAGTTTACAGTGAGCTAGCTAAACAACAGCAGCTAGTTATAAGCAAACATTATGCCAGCTAACGTTAGGCTTGAGTGTCACACGTTTCCTCTCATAAACTTCTCTATATTCTCTGCGTTCTCAGATCATATTCAGTGTCATAGTCCAACAGTGTTAGATCTATTTCAAAGAAGGTTTTGCTAACATTGGCTAACAGCAGCTGACAACATCAAAAAAAAAAAAACAGCAGCGCTTTCCAACAGAAAGGTCAGGATATCCTCAAAATCTCACCTCAGTATCGCTGTCATTGGACATAGGTGAGTGTCACTGACTTATTAAAATTTTACACACTGTAACTTTAGGATCATGTATTATTAGAAGTGGTAGGTGTCAACTCATCGTATCCAAGTCACCAAACTGGACCTCTTGACCATGTTTGCAATGTTAGTGCCATTTGGAAGACACAATTAGTACAAAATGAAAGACCCAAGAGGTGAAATGAATCAGTTTTCTACCCTATAAAGTGTTTTAGACTTCAGACAGGAAATGATGGCAGGATGGATGAATTAGGGCTATTTATATCTGTGGGCATATAATCAATTGCATGGGCGTGGCATCATTTCTTACCTCTTTTCTCTGGATAGCCTTTTGGAATATTGCAGCTTTGTGACTATTTCTGATTGAAAGTGACAGTCTAAATGCTGCAAAGATATGCTTTTGAAGGATGATGGCAGAGCTGAAGTGAAATGAAGCATAAGCCCTGGGGATCAATCAACCCCAGAGTGAGTCAACAGGAGACAGACACACACACAAAACTTTCCTTCCTTCCAGAGAGGAAATGTTCACTCCATAAATATTTGGAGTTTGCTAATTGAAAGAATCTGCGCAGCTTAAATTCTGGGAGGTTCTTTAAACACTGCGCTCATATGGATCCTTTGTATCTGTCCCCTTGTTCTTTAGTGCCAAGTGAAATGAGCTGAGGCTTTGGTAAACAGACAGACGCACATTGGAGGACACAGATACACACACAGGTTAGATTTAATCAGCTATTGGTATTGTGTGTTTGATAGTCCGTTGTTATCCAACTGAAGACCCTTTGTTTTGCTTTGCCATCAGTGGCGCATTATCCTCGCATTGTGACTGACAGGCTGGTTACACGCAACACGGCGTAGATGCGCTCAGAGTAGGCAAATTCAAGCTGCCCTCTGGGGGAAAGGCCTGCTTGAAATTCTAAAAACATGTTTGCATGTGACTGTGTTTGCATTCAGAATGAAAATTTTATGAACAAAGGTGTGGTTTTTTTTTTTTTAATTACTGTAGTACACACAGACACAGACCTGCTAAAGCTTATGGACAACTAAAGTAGAGTATGGAGGAGCAGCTGGAGCAGTTACTCTCAGTAGTTAGCTAGCTCATCTTTGTACTACAGGGTGATGCTGTAGTAAGCCTTTCCACTTCAGCACAAGCCATTGTTGATTATCAGCAATGCATTACAGCAGAGCCAGTTTCACATGAGTCTGTGTGAAATGATATGTGGCGGGGATGGATGATTTTCTATGCAGGAATCTCTCTTTGTGTTAATAAGTCATGCTCTCTAGAGGCTGGTGTCAGGGTCAGTAGTTAATTTGTAACCTGTCCCCTATAAGAGTCTTCACTGTTATCCAGTTTCCAGCCAGTATACCTCTGCATTCACAGCGTGGTCCAGTTTAGAGAAGGGTTTTATTTTTTCGACATGGTGGGAAAGTAGGCTGCAATGAAAACCAAAAAGGGTGGAAATCCTACACAGGATCCCAGTGGGAAATCTAATGACCCAACTCAGATGACTGCAAGCCAGTTGCGGTGCAGCAAGGCTGGAGAATACCTGATGAACACTGGAAGCATAATGCTAATAGTGGCTATCCTGTACACTAGCATTGATTGGTGGATTCACTTCAAAGATCCCCAAGTAGAGCTGAAACAACTGATTGGCCCTTTCCTGGCCATAGTCGCACTTGGTTTCCTATTCATGGGTTTCTTCTTGCATATGAAGGCTCAGGACAATGGAACACCTATGGTGCACACCTTCCCAGTTTTACCATTTTTGCCAATTACATCAACGATGCCAGTACCAGTTAAGTCAACTGGTAAAACTCAAGAAGCACGCCAGGCCAATGGGTCCCAGACTGACAGATCCGTGAACGACACTGATGGAGCACTGCCTCCATATGATGCGGTGTATCGTGCAGGTAGGAAACCGTGCTTATTGTGAGAAATATAACCCGAAGAAGAACAGCTGTAGTCCCGCTGGGGTTCACCATTATTTAAACATGCTGTTATTTTAGAGGTCTGGTTTTGGAAGATGGGTACATATGCAACGTGTCGAGGCTAGAGTGGATAAAACCAACAAAATTCAGAGCGAATCTTATGTCAGAATTTCAGTGCGTTACAACTTGCAGCTCCTCGCTGAGCTCATTAAAGCAGACACTGTGTGCTAGGGTTCATTTCGTACTAGCCACAAGATCACTTTTCTCTCAGCCCAAAGTGGTTCTTGGCCGTCACTGCACTCCCAAGTCAATTATGGCGTAATTAAGGTCTCTCTGATAGTCGACACCTCAGTGTTGATTACCGCTGAAATTACTGAGCAATGTGGCACATGAGTGCTGGTTTTTGTAACTCTGAAAAAGTGACTAAATGATGGATTATATTCAGCTTGTTTCCACAAAGTAAACTTAGTACTGTCTTAGTGAACTTGGAATGATTAATTCAATTTAATTCAATTTTATTTATATAGCGCCAAATCACAACAAAAGTCACCTCAAGGCGCTTCATAGATACAGAGAAAAACCCAACAATCATATGACCCCCTATGAGCAAGCACTTCGCGTCAGTGGGAAGGAAAAACTCCCTTTTAACAGGAAGAAACCTCTGGCAGAACCAGGCTCAGGGAGGGGCGGGGCCATCTGCTGCGACCGGTTGGGGTGAGAGAAGGAAGACAGGATAAAAGACATGCTGTGGAAGAGAGACAGAGGTTAATAACAGATATGATTCAATGCAGAGAGGTCTATTAACACATAGTGAGTAAGAAAGGTGACTGGAAAGGAAAAACTCAATGCATCATGGGAATCCCCGGCAGCCTACATCTATTGCAGCATAACTAAGGGAGGTCCAGCCCTAACTATATGCTTTAGCAAAAAGGAAAGTTTTAAGCCTAATCTTGAAAGTAGAGATAGTGTCTGTCTCCCGAATCCAAACTGGAAGCTGGTTCCACAGAAGAGGGGCCTGAAAACTGAAGGCTCTCCCTCCCATTCTACTTTTAAATACTCTAGGAACAACAAGTAGGCCTGCAGAGTGAGTGCGAAGTGCTCTAATAGGGTGATATGGTACTACAAGGTCATTAAGATAAGATGGGGCCTGATTATTTAAGACCTTGTTTGTGAGGAGCAGGATTTTGAATTCAATTCTGGATTTAACAGGAAGCCAATGAAGGGAAGCCAAAACAGGAGAAATATGCTCTCTCTTTCTAGTCCCTGTCAGTACTCTTGCTGCAGCATTTTGGATTAGCTGCAGGCTTTCAGCGAGTTTTTAGGACATCCTGATAATAATGAATTGCAGTAGTCCAGCCTGGAAGTAATAAATGCATGAACTAGTTTTTCAGCGTCACTCTGAGACAGGATATTTCTAACTTTAGAGATGTTGCGCAAATGGAAGAACGCAGTCTTACATATTTGTTTAATGTGTGCGTTGAAGGACATATCCTGGTCAAAAATGACTCCAAGGTTCCTCACGACATTACTGGAGGCCAAGGTAATGCCATCCAGAGTAAAAATCTGGTTAGGTCATATTTCTAAGATTTTCAGGGCCGAGTACAATAACCTCAGTTTTATCTGAATTAAGAAGCAGAAAGTTAGTGGCCATCCAGGTCTTTATGTCTTTAAGACATTCCTGCAGTTTAACTAATTGGTGTGTGTTATCTGGCTTCATGGATAGATAGAGTTGGGTGTCATCTGCATAGCAGTGAAAATATATGCTGTCTGTCTTCTAATGATACTGCCTAAGGGAAGCATGTATAATGTAAACAGAATTGGTCCTAGCACTGAACCCTGTGGAACTCCATAATTAACCTCAGTGTGTGAAGAGGACTCTCCATTTACATGTACAAATTGGAGTCTATTAGATAGATATGATACAAATCACTGCAGCGCAGTACCTGTAATACCTACAGCATGTTCTAATCGCTCTAATAGGATATTATGGTCAACAGTATCGAATGCTGCACTAAGCTCTAGCAGGACAAACACAGAGATGAGTCCACTGTCAGAGGCCATAAGAAGATCATTTGTAACCTTCACTAAAGCTGTTCCTGTGCTGTGATGAGCTCTGAAACCTGACTGAAACTCTTCAAATACAATTAAACCCCCAAATAACTACTCATCCTTTAATATAACCGTCCTGCTGCCCCATCCGATTAAAAGACACTTTTACAGCATGCATGGGTAATTTTGTCATGTGAGAATTTTTAGGTCAGCATATTTGCCCAGTTTAAGAATACATATGTCATACATTTTTTTTAAAGAAAAAGAAAAGTAACTGCAGGATCCCAGCAGCATGCAGTAACCACCAGGTGACCTTCCATTCCCGAAAGGTCGCCTGAAGGTTAAGGCTTGCGGGGAAGTTACAAGTTTTCACTTTCTTTCATTGTTTTAGGACAATTACTCCCAGCAGGCTTCCAAAAACCAATTTAGTCAAAAAAAAAAAAAAAAAGACAGCAGGCAAAATACATTTAACCTAGGAAAACCATAAAGTGTTGCCTTGCTCATATGAACTCCCAACTTTAATATCAAACAGAGGAACGATCAAGGGACAAGCTAAAGAAAGCGCTGAGGTTTTTCTTTGAGGGTCATCATTTGGGCCTGTAAACATTTGTAAACTACTGCTTCACTTCCTTTCAATCTGCCTATAATGTTCTGTGTGATATTTTACCCCCACACACACTTTTTCCCTCTCTCATAGCCCACAGAAGACAAGAGACGAAAAGGGGGGCAGTGATGAGACCTGCTCCACCTGTTCATATCCACCTGCGTACCAAGACGTCAACCCTTCCTCTGGCAAATGTAGCCGAGTATAAACCTCTCCAGAAACTCCAGAAACATCAGGAGTGTCGTATCTGTCTTTGATTTTTCTTTTCCTCACTGATCCATTAGATGATTCGTTAAAGCGATTGATTTGATCGTGTCCTGTGAAATAACCCCCACACCGCTGCCACCCCCAGTATCTGTGGCGTTTCATTCCTCAGCAAAATAAGTACAGCTGGGCTTATGGCACATGTGTTATCGTGGAGCTTTCACATAATGATTATGTTTGAAATCACAAGCTCCACTAAGACGAGGCTCCCTGGAAGAAAACCTCATTCAGATTGAGATTTATGGACAGCCCTCTGTCTGAGGGCTCGAAGGTTTTGGAAACACACATTTATATTCGGCACAGAACACACACATACAACTCATCGTGTGCTTGGTTCTCACTGTACATGCCCTGTAAATGTTAGCAGAGGAAATGCAAACTATTGCCTGAAACAAACACGGGGATAGTTTATCAGAGTATACTTTAGAAGAGTTCTGTTTTCTTCAGGCTCTTTGCTGGGGTAAATTAACATCAAAAGAAGAAGAAGAAAAACAGGACTTTACAATTATGTTCCGAATTCTGCACAACTCCAATATCTGTGTGGCGTTCACCAACACAGTTACCTCAGCAGCAATTACCTCAGAAACAGTTACCTCAGAACCCAGACTGTAGATTTGACACATCTGTGGCAAAATGTGACTGGCGCAAAATAAATTGATCCAAACAAATTGTGTCCCCTCCTCTTCTACTGCTAAATAAAAGAATCATAAAATATTCGACTTTGACGTCTTTCGTGTTTCCCTGTGTGCACTGAAGTTAGTCTAAGAGTTTATGTCTGTTGTTTGCAGCATAAACACAAGAGTCCCTGCACCACACGGGGGCAGAAAGGGTGAGGAAATCAAATACACCTTCACCGGGTCAGGTCACTCAATTTATTTATTTTAACCGCAGGCAGCCTATTGTGTCTACTACTGCTAATATTATAGGCTGTATTACATTAATATTTGAAATTAAATAAACCGTCTTGTTTGCCACTTAACATTATTTAGTGTAATATGCAGCACTTACCTTTATTTTTAAATCATTTTTTTCCACTTCTATGTTTTGTAATATGTTAAATATTATTTAAATATCTAATTTCTTGTGCCATATTGCAGTAAACTATATGCAACACTTCCGGTTCCCTTATCATGAAAGTATTTAAGGTCCCCCACGAAGAAAGCGTAACGATATCCGGGTGTTCATCTTATTCGGACAAGTTAATGATATAATAAATAAATAATTACGTGCATAAAAGAGGAAACACCACTCAGTAAAGTTTCTCTAAAGATGAGGCAGATTCTCTAAAGATGAGGTACAGTCTCCCACACAGGGAGTTCAGCGAATGATTGCATTAAAGATCTTTATTTATGCAAGCCTTCATTTAATTGTTTACTTAATTTAGAAGGCTTATTTAGAAGGAGTTTTTAAAAGCTTTAAAAACAAATAAAAAGTTGAGATCATTTATTATAATAAATGATCTCAACTTTTTATTTAGACAAATACAGTGGTATCCCTATGACCACTGTATTTGTCTCTCAGGGCTTTTAGTTATTTCGGCTTCAGGAATCACAAACTGAATCTCGGCAGCGGTGAAAACTGAACTGAATTACCTACTTCTTCTGCTTTTTTCCTCCCCATTGGAGGCTCAGCCCGCGAAATATGGAGTCGATAAGTACAAACATAATTATTCCAACTCTTGCTAAACATCTCCTTACGTTTACACTCGGCTTTGCTCCAAAAAAGCGCGCACACAGCAAAGCAGCTCTCCAAAAACTGTCTCAAAAATGAAAATTCATAGCAATTTAGAAAAAAAAAAGAAAAGGAAAAAATCTCGGGACCTCCTTCAAACTTGTGCCGTTTGCCTGTGCAGATCTGTAACCGCAGCGCAATATGACTTTCATTATTTTTACAGCACAGTAAAATGCGGGTGGCCGACAAGAGCCATTATTTCACCATTCTGGAGAATTGGAGACGATTTATGAAAGTATTACGGAACATGCTGAACGATAACAAGTCCGCAATAAAAAAAAATTAAAACAAAAAAAAAGAAGAGGCGAAAAAAAGGGGCTATATTTGCCAACAAAATCCCCCAGGATGAGTTCTGATATGAGTTTTGAAGGTTATGAATGGGTTATTAGCAGTAATTTTGTGGTTAATAATAAGGAGGACCGCTTTATTAATTCCAGCTGGAGGTCTTTAAAAAGGAAAGCAGCAACAATCAATTATTTACAATCACGAGTTTGAAAAAATGAAATTGTTTGGCAGCCTGCAAAATCTCCTAATAGGTGATGATTTCTGTTACTTTTCTCCAAATGAAACAGCTGATTGCCTCAGTCTGGAATATGTAGAGCTCTCTCTGAAGGCAACAGGTGCTTTTCCTTTCTGTTTCTTTTCTTTCTTTCTTTTTAAAAAAACTATCTCTTCTGGACTGGACAAACTCCTAGTCAGTCGGATTGTTTTTACATTTGAATTTGTGTGTGTGTGTGTCACGTGATGTTTTCGGCCCCCTAAAGTGGTCTGATAATGCTTGAGGAGGCCTGAGCTGGAGGCCCTCTCTCTTAAACCACATGCGCTCCCAGCTAAACATTTGTGGACAGATTTGGAAACTACAGCTATCTGAGATATTTTTTTTATCCTTTTGAAATAAAAAAAATACCAAAGGCTCAGATAATCCCTGGACATCATCATTAGACTAGTGTAATTAGCACTGACCTGGCTTTGCACGCTGGCAGTGAGTGGACGGAGATATTGTCTTTGCATTGTTACAACACCATGCTCCCATATGGGGCGCGCTAATAAGAGTAAAGAAAGCTTTCTCTGTGCTGCTCACACACAGCTGAAGCTGGTGCTCAAGCTGTAACTGGAGATCAGTTCCTTATACAAACTCTCTTATGTCACTGAATTATTAAAAACTATAGCGCACATGACAGACTGTAGAAAAATGCACATAACATATATATATATGTTATATATATAACATATATTATAGTCTGTTTTTATAGCCTGAATGTGGCCCTATATATATATATATATATATATATATATAATAAAAAAGTAAATTAATAAATAAGATTTGACATAATAAATTATGTCAAATCTTGAGAAGGGAGGAAGACCCCCCACTTTCTATCTATACAAACTTATTTTCTATGTTTTTGTAAAAAACAAACAAAAAAAATCCCTGATACCTTAATTTGTAATTTTTTTTTGACATTTCAATCATTTTAATTGCAACACATACAAAAATGATTTTGGCTGTGTTTTAAAAACATGGATGGATAATTTCAAATTCATGGATCCAGGTAAAAACCCAGGATAATGGCATTAAGTAAGTAAATGATTAAATCGTTAAATCAAACATTACATTGGTGCTGAGCCGTGGGGGCTTTGTTTTTGTTTTTTGTTCAGTTCTTTCCTTAATTTAATTTTTTACCTCCAATTCTCTTCTCAACAGAATACAACAACGTTTTGGGTAAAAATAAAACATCAACATCTTTCAAAAATACTTTTTTTTCTTTATAATTTCCCGCCCACCACCAAAATGATTTTTCTCAGCTCTGTGCAGAAAAACAGCTGAAATGGAAACTGTCTCAGTGCAGGACACACAAGGAACTCGTTTGTAGAATGGAGGCTTTTTATCCCAGCAGGAGCTGTGTGTCTTACCCCCAGTCATTTTTAACACTTTCCCTTTTTTGTTCCATCTTGTGGCTAACAGTAGGGCAGTGATATAGCTTTGTTAGAGATCATATTTTCAAACAGTTTAAAAAATCCCCAACATTCATGCCTTTTTTTTTACCTGCACAGTCAGCAAAAAATATCTTGATATCATGTGCAAGATTTTACGTACATACTCCCAAACATCATCCTGATGCACTATAATCGTTACAAATGAAAGTAATGTTTGAATTACATGTTCCAGCAGTAACAAGTTTTTAACTTCTGTGGCTCATATATCCTAATTCAATCATTAACTATATTCAGATTGTTTTGGTGGTTTTTATTTATGTGCTGACATCTTTGCAATCTTATACAAGTCTTAGTTTCTATTACAGCAGGTGTGTGAAACATAAGCATCAGCCCGGCAAAGATTCAGCCCATTGCAATGGCTTTAGAACTTATGAATGAAGGAAGAAATGTTGGAGATTTAACTGTATTTATTTGTATATTTGTAAGTTTTACAGCAAGTTTTACGTTTCCCACTAATAAAGACGTAGCAATTCATACTACACAGAGGCCATTAAGTAACTGATTAACAATTCAGTGACATAAAAGTTCCTGTTTTTCACTATGTACTATAGACTTTTCAGTTTTTTACAATGGGACTACAATAGAAAAAAGAAAAACAGGAGGTTTTCTGTGATTTAACAAAAACTTCCTGTTTTATAATTACAGGACTGTCTGGGCAATGAGCTGGCAGAGCTCTTCCTGTAATTTTACACATTTATTTCTATTTCAGTCCAAAGAGTTGTCCTTTCTTTACTACAGCAGCATTTCTTTATCATATAGAAAAGCTGAGATGTACTTTTGAAATCACACTTTTTACACACTTTTTTAAAAAAAAAAAATATCAGCATATCTCATGGATTAAATGATACTTATTATTTACACTGAAACAAAGAGGAGTTTTGCTGGTTTGGCCCATTTAAGATCAAAGTGATCACTACAATGTAAAATGAGTTTGACACCCCTGTATTACAGATGTATTTCCCCTATTTTTCATATTATAGCTGAACATGGCTACTGACACTTTTCAGCATTTTTTTTATGTGTATGAGAGCTCCAAAAGCAAATCTCTCAATCTGATTCAATTTTAAAGAAATCCAAACCCCTCCGTAACGGTTTTACTCCTGAAGTAAATTAAAAGTATGTTTCCTTGTATTTTAGTGGACGTTCCCTTTAAAATGTCACTCACAAAGAAGTGCAGAAACTGGATGCATTCAAGCAAGCTTTTTCACTAACATGGCACTAAAGTACACAAGCGACTGACAGATCATTTCTTATTATTTTGACTGGAGAGCAAGAGCTGGCAAACCTCATTCACATTTTCATCTCAGAGTCCCCCGTGATTATTTTTAGCAGTTGAAAGTGGCTGTTTTCAAAATATGTTCCTGACAGTATATCAAAAGATTCCAGTGCCACAGTGGTGGGCTGACTCTGTGCCTGCTTTCATTTCACTCTGAGCATGTTTCATGTGTGTGTGTGTCTGTGTGTATGTTTGTGCGCGTGTGTGCGTAAGAGCCTGGGCAACTACAGGGCATGGAGACGGAGGGACAAATGGATTCCATGTTTGCAGGAAAAAAACACGCTGGAGGCGCAGGAAAAAACTTTTGTTGTTTATGAAGAACACGTGAAACCAATCAAATCTGAATTATCTTCCTGTTGTTCCAGCTCTTGCCGTTTGCAGTTTTTAGTTCGCTCGCCAGCAGTGTCACCACCCGGCGAGCAGATCTGTGTCTGTGCATGAAGTTTACAGACACACATGCAGTGAACTCACATGCACCCACAGAGACAGAAGGACTGCACAGGTCTGACTGTTTTGTCAGTTTCAGCTACATTTTCGTGGTGATGGAGATGAAAAATGCAAAGCTACAGCTAATTGTATCCCTTAGATACAGGGAGAGCAAACTTCTTCTTACTCGTATTCATTCACACACACGCACACACGCACACACACACACACACACACACGTTTACATGGGGATGAGCCTCAAGGAGATCCGATAAACAGTCTGCCCACAGGAAATCATCTGCAGATCTCCTCAGCATAATAACCCATTTTTACTTACTCATCCTTGTGTGGAGCTGGGCTCAGAAACACACAGTCCACTTTTAAGCCACACCATATGAACACACAAACGAGCTGTACAGGTATCTCCAGTTATACTGGAGGTATGAAAATTGCTAACACCGCACCCAGAACACACATACACACATACTTCTTTAGATCCACTTTGATATTCAAGCTATTTTTATTGACTGCAAGCCACATACTGCCATCCTCCCCCCTGTGTGTTTAACCTTCTACCCCTGTTCTCTCTTTTGCTCTCTCATGAATCCCATCTCCCTCTTTGACTTACCTCAGAGAGCAGGTGTTCAGCTCATTGGGGGAGAGCACAGCGAGGTCATTTGCTGCGTTATTGAAAATTGCCGTGTATGTTATGAGGCCAACCGCACTGGATGTGACTCTGTTCTGAGTGCAATCACATGTGCCGTCTTCGAGAGCAGGAGGACATCGCATCATGTGGTGAAGGAAAAGAGTCCCGAGATTACACTTATGGACACTGTTTAATTTTGCATTTGATCAAATTTTGGCTTTAGCAGTCCTTATAAGATTTTTATATTTTATATTGCTTCCACAAGTCAGAGATTTTAAAATGACACGATTGCATTAGTAATTGTGATGCCAGATGTGGGATATTTTATAGTGGCTATCATAGATAAATGGAGGCAGACAAGTCCTGTGTGTTAAAATGTGGTTGTATCACAAAATGAACTCCCAGGGATTTGTGTGAGAAGGAAAGGTCCATTGTAGAAGCCAGAGAAACTTCTTTTCTTTTTCCTTTATTTTCAATTCCCCATATCCCTTTACAAGATAATAACGACTTAGTTGACATCATGAAGTCCTTTTAAATAATATATTTGGAAGATCTTGGAGATGTATTTACTCATTTACAGTGGAATGTTAACAGTTTATTATCCTATATTTTTGGGGATAATATGTGGAATGTAAATGTTTTAGTGTTAAAAAAATGACTTCCATTTTTTTTTGACTTCCAAACTTTGTAATTCTTTTCTTTAATGTTATTTTTGTTTTCTTTCTCTTCATGCTATTAATACTCTTTGTTTTTGTTTGCTCAGATACAGATACCGATTGATTGATTACAATGCTATGCTTCGTTGCTGTAGAAATGTAAATATTTAGAGACAGTTGTCTCGGGGTAGATGTTTCAGTGACTCAAATACCGACCAGTAAATAAAATATAACAGAACTTGTCGTTCGTAAGGTTAAAAATAAAAGTAATATTTTCTCCCAGTGGCTTCAACACTTGACATTATTATTCTCAAATACAAAAATAGAGAAACCATATTGAATCTGCACGTTGTATTCACTGATTCACTTTTACTTTAAAAGTAGACATTTAGACAAGAACTACAATAATCCAGCTACACCTTTTCTCTGAATATATAGTGATAGAACTGGGAGTTGTAATGTAGAAAATAAGCTAGTATTTACTAGGTCTTGCTCAGGTTCCTTCCCCACCAGAGAGGTGACGTTCCATGTCCCAATCGCTAGTTTTGGTAACCAATGCATCCAGGGGTCCGCCAGGGTCTCCACCTCTGCAGTCACCCAGTGAATGTTGGGCCTACAGGAGGATGCCCATGTCCCTTTTTTGGGCTGTGCCCTGCAGGGACCCAAGGACTAAGACACGGCCACCAGGTGCTCGTCCTCGGGCTCCCTCTCCTGGCCTGGCTCCAGGGTGGGGCACCGGTAACCCTTTCCCAGGCAGGGTGAACTTGTCATTCATAGGGGTGTTTGAATCACTCTTTGTCTGTCTCACCAGGACCAGTTTGCTATGGGAGACCCTAACAGCAACATAGGTGCTGAGACCCATAAGCCCCTCCACCATGATAAGGTTGCAGTTGGTATACAAATATTTAAAAAAAACAAAAAAACATTACATAAAGGATTACATAATGCCCCCTTACAAAATAACAGGACTTCTGTATTGAATCCAATTTTTTTTTAAATTAACTTCTGTTGAAACAAGAGTGCTGACAGCATGTAAATGCTAAGCTAGCCAAAAACCTAGAGTGATGCTAAAGCTGAGTAAATGCCAATTACAGCCTCGGACCACTGTCAAGCGAGCCGGTGTTGTGCCAAAGTAGGTATCCCCGACAGAATTTGTTTCCCCTGTGCTGGGAGCATTAAGAAGTACTGATGTTTTCATTTTGTGAAAAAGTGAAAAATTAGTATCGTTACATTACCATTCAGTTTGAGGGTTACAACAGAAAATTATATATTTATTGCTCACGGGTATCAGATGGGATTATTTTTAACAAACCTTTAACGTTTTGGCTGATAACTATTTTTATTCTCCTATAACTTTACTATATAAAGAGCTAAATCCTCCAAAGTTTCAGGAGTAATGCGTCATAATAAGAAGTGTTTGTGAACGAAAAATCAGCAATGTGGGATACTGTTTGTCCGTGTTTTACACAGGGGGAACAAATTGTGGCAGGATCAGCCTGATATTATTTGTATCCCACTATAACTTCGTTGTATAAAGAGCTAACATCTAAAAAATGTCAGGAGTAGTTAGTCATTATAAGAAGTGTTTGTAAACTAAAAATCAACAATGTGGGATACTATTTGTCCGTGATTTGGACAGTCCAGCGTGTGCTCCCGACGCAGGGGAAACAAATTCTGTCGGGGATACCTAATTTGGCACAACACCGGCATTTGTGAGCTGTGGTGAAGCTCGCCGCTGCTGAACTTCATCAGGTAACAAAAAGATAAGCAGTCAGGCTATATCCTTCGTTTCTACCTGTTGAGGTTTGTGTTTGTGATTGCCCTGAAGTGTCTTACTGCTAGTTTTCTCCTTGGGGTAATTAAGCACCGTACTTAAAGGTTTTCTGTGTGATATGTGTAATAGATTACTTTGAGAAATGACCCAACACTGATCACAACAGAGAGAGGAAATACATCCAACATGCACAAACATTTGAGCACACAGTGCGCAAGTAATTTGCACCAATGTAATGCTTTGACATGCTACTTAGTGATGGTGATAACGCTCAAAGCGGAGCTAGTGAGAACCCAATGAGAATGAATAAGAGAACTGATAAGGAATCAAATTGACAAGTAATATCAATATGGAATTTAATCGCTAAATTCTTATCAATTCCCGTTCCTAGTGGTGATCCTCAACCTCGTTCTTAAATGAAAATGTTTTGGCCCTTTTCCCTCATGAATTGCAGCACTTTTAGACACTCAACAGAATGCACAGGTTCTTTTTTTTGTAACGTAATACTTTAGGGAAGCTAGAAGACGGGCTCAAACCTTCTATATGAAGTGAAAATGAAAGCACAGAGAGTCACTTATTTGGCCAAGTAATCTGAGCCATAAAGATCACATTCCCAGGTCCTGGGTTTCTGTCCCTCCCCTGTCAGTAAATACAACAGTAAGTATAACATTTCACACTAACAGAAATTAGGACCAAGGAGAAAAGTAAACATAGGAGAATTTGGGAGCTGGGTATTTTGGAAAAGAAATCCTGTGTTTGTATTAATATTTCACCTCTGGGAAAACTTCTGTCACTGACAATTTAAAGGGCATACAGCCAACATTATGTCAATTTGCCGTTACGCTGGTATTTATGACTTTATTGAATTAGGGCAGAAAGTCTGCGGTGGGTCGAGATGTTTGGGGCAGGAGGGGAGAAGAGGGGGAGGAGAAAAATAACAGAAAGAAAGCAAGTGACCAGTTATGAGTGAAGATGGAAATTCGTGACTTATTTTTGTTTCAAATGTGTTTCCATCCACATATGGTCCTTGTTTTGGCCTATATACCCAGAATATCAGAGGTGACCCATGACCCGGCTTCTCAGACTGACATGATTTTGCCTGTCTCGCTCTGAGGTCTCTGCGACCCCCGTGTCCCTGAAGTTCAGGGGTCACCTCCAGGGAGCAGCAAATTAACCCAATGTGTCAGACCTGGTATGACACCATGTTCACCCGAGCCCTGTTGTTTTAATATTCTATTCTGTAACACTTGCATTTGATGTTAACTTGTCCTACTCTGGGACTATTTCCCCTCTTTTAATCTTGCTCATCCCGCCCCACCACACAGCAATCAGTTTCTTCTAATTCTTTTCTCTCTTTCTTTTTGCCCTTCTCTGACATCTTCCTTTCTTCTGAAAAGGATCTCTCTGTCTGATCTCCCTCTCCCACCATTACTTTCTCAAACCAAATCCTTCTCTCCCTCTCTGTCTCCCTCTCTGTCTCTCTCTCTGTCTCTCTCTCTCTGTCTCCCTGCGGTTAAAGACGTTTCAGTTCAGCTGTCACAAATTATGTTCGCCTGCCCAGCTGTCAAAACAGGGGGGTGTCCCTTTCATTCCACCTCACATACTACGAAAGGAGATGGGAGGGAGGAGGGCTTTAATGCTTGTGTTTGGACACAAGCAATTATCTCTAATTATTGTTTTTCTTTTCAGTTTCCCTGTCCCAATGGAGGTCCGACGAGACGAACACGCAATAATCCACTCCAGTCGTCCGGGATCAGTGGGCCTTCGGAGTCCGGGCTCGGTCCTGGGACTCTGGTGCTTTCATCTCAATGTGAGTCAGGAATTGATTCAAACATGGAGTGAAGGGAGAATTAACCCCTGGGACCCAGCTTTCAATGGGCTCAGCTAAGAGATTATATGTGTTGATGGCAGGCTTTTATATGCACTGGCCTTTCAAAACTTCAGCTGTTAAATCAAGGCACCACAGTCAGGATCTTCACCTTTACATCTTCAGTGTATCCATACCCGCCCCCCTTTCCAACCTGGCACCTTGTACTTCATCTACAAACCGTGTGTGTGTGCGTGTGAGAGAGAGAGAGAGAGAGAGAGAGAGAGAGAAAGAGGGGATAACGCTTCCAATGACAGCGCCTGCAACTTTCGCAAACTATACTGTACATGTTCTCAGCCAAAGGGCTCTCGTCAGACTGCCACTGGGAGTTTATATTCAATGTGCAGCTTCAGATTCCCATGACCATGGAGCCTTTGGGAGTCGAGCTCTTTTTCAGTGTATGTGAAGTTATGCAGAGTACAGCTTAAAAGTAAATGCACACAAACATGACGAGAGGCTCAGAAACACGCATCATCATCCCTGAGATTGTAATTCATTTGCGTTTGGAGCGGACATCTTTGGTGGTCCACGCAAGCTTCTAAAGGACGGCGAGGGGGGGTTGAAAAACAAGGAAAATCCTGCCCTCCTTCACAGACTCTTGCAACATGTTGCATGCATCCTTTCATTTCTACATGCATGCCAAACCCCAAAGGATGTTTTTGGCAAAACAGAAAACCGCAGGTCTCGAATATGACTGACATATAGGAACGTCAAGCTGAGGAAGAAAACAAATGGTGAGAAAACAAATGAGTTAAAGCAACAGATCACTGTAAATAACACAAGGTCAAAAATAGCAAGTCTGGACATATTACCCTTACTTTGTGCATGACCTTTGTCACGTGGTATTGCTCACAATCTGCCAAACACTCCCTGCTGAGACTGTTTGTATGGATACAAAGTGACAAATTAAAGGAAAAAACAACTGGTGGAAGTCTCTGGAAGTCTGCTGGTGGGATAAATGTGAAAAGATGTTCCCTATCTGGTGCTAACTTGTTGGTCCAAATATCTCCCTTAGGTACTCAGACTTGTTGAAATCTGGTGACTTCAAAGGCCAAAGCACAGGAGTTACATCATTTTCAGCCTCATCAAACCCGTTAATAACCCTTTGGGAACTTTCATCCAGGAGAAGCAATCACTCCCATCAGGACCAAACTTATTCATCACAGGAAAAAGATGATTGCTCAGGACTTTGTATTGATCTGAAGTTACTATTTCCTCTTAAGGGAACGAGTGGATGTAACTCATGGCAGTAAATTGCCCTGAAATGGGTAACAGAGACATCACACTGTACACAATCACACCAGCATCTAAGAGTTTCAATTGTGTGCCATTTCAGAGCAATGACATGCAGTGTCAAAGTAAAGCCATTCCCATTTCTTTTACACTGAGATAAACATTGCACTTCATTATAGATAATGTTGACCAGAAGACATAAAGCTAGACACTCTAAACTCTAAAAAAAATGCCTAAAGAGCAATTGTTTGAGTTGTTTGTGGCTTTTGATACTGCATTAGGTAGCTACTGCAGTTCACCAACGACACTTAGGAGTTGGCCCCGCATCACAAAGCCATTGGCACAGATTTCTATATGAAAAAATTTTAAAAGCTAAAGTAAATATGAAATTCTGGCTTAATTCTACACTGGTGGCAATCCATGTTTCTGTAAACATAGATTAGGGCTCCACAGTGTGGGATAAACAGTGATTATGTTATGATATGGTTAATAACAATAATAATGTTTTCTCATATCATTGGATTTCTATATGCAAGTATACAAACCATATCATTTTCTGCCATGGTTACTGGTGCAGTGTCATGTACTAGAGTTTTGGTTCTTGCTTTGATTGATAAGAATTAATATCATTCATCATGTTTCCAAGTGTTCACATTGCCTCCGTGTCTCCTCTGTTTTGTTTCTGCATTAACTTCCATGTCTTCTCTCGTCCTTTCTTATCTATCCCTCACTTGAGTTCTCTCTCCTATTTAACGATAACATTTCATCATTAATTTGTTCCACTTTTATGCACACAATTAATATCTTTACATGTAGTATTTGCTAGTATTGCTAGTATTTGAAACACGACTTGCTTGAAATTTCTGAATTGACAGAAATATGGGTTTCTATCTCAGATTACTCTATAAAGACAGAAGGTTATACTGTATCTAAAAACTATGATGACAAACCCAAACCTCTGGATTTGGCCACAGTATTATGTAAATGTCCAAATGTAATGTATATTAACAGACCACCAACGTAAGTATATACTGTGTATTTGCACATGTAGGAGTGAACGCTGCTTTTAGTGTGGAATAATTTTGCCTGTGAAAGTCATCTGTATTACTGGAAACCACTAAAGTGAGCTTGACCTCATCAAGTTATGAGCTTTCCATGTGTTTGATAGACTGAGACCCAAATCCATCCGTTGGGTTTTTCCTTGCTGAGCAAAATTGACATTCACGGAGCGAATGGCTGATAGACACTTATGAGGCAACAAATTATTTGATGAAATCCTCTCCTTTTTTATGTAGATCCTGATAAATCACGCTTTTTTTTTTACTGGCTACTTTGGGGAAGTAGGAAAAAAGTGAAAAATGAAAATGCAGTCTGTGATCACCTTATTAAGGTTATATGCTAAACATGCTCACAAACACAGCCTATTGACACATTGCACAAACAAAGCAATATTAACTTTGACTTTAAGTCATATTTGTTGCAATCCCATTAGCTTAAGCAATAGCTCTGCGTTTCGAGGCCAAAAGCAAGACAAGTGTTACAGACATTTATGTTAAAATTCCAAATTTTATACCAGGAAGTAAAGTGCAATTAATTTTTTTTTCTTTCTAAAGCTTAGCATTTGCATTATTAGGAATATATCCTCACAGTAGGGCAGCCTGCTATTGGTAGCTTTAAGCTAAGCTTCACCCTTTTTCTGCTGTCATTTATTCTAGTCATTCAAGACATTTGCACTCTATTTTTGGTGAGTGAAATTTTAATATTTTATTTGTATGTTAGGTAACACTACTTAGCAGGTATCCATATCTAGGAGATGCACCTATAGTATGAATCTACTTTGCTAGCGAGACCTGGTAGCATTAGCAGATAAGTTAGCACTCCACCTTCTTATAACAGTTCTAAAATTACCCTTGGCTTTGAAAAAACAAAGAAAGAAACCACCAGTATGTTCAGTTTCAAGGCTTCTTAATGCGATATGACGTTCCAATTGGTTATGCCACAGAGACAATGTTCATCTTTTATATACAGTCTATAGAGAACATTTGACTTTATCAAATTTTAGAGTAGCTACTGCTCTTTGATGTTGCAAAGATAGAGGCAGTGGGTTTGTCTTTCTTTTTTTTTTTGCTGAGAAAAAAAAGATTAAAGACACTGTAAAACTGTGTAGAGCTGAAGGAATCTGCACTGCTTGAAAGGGGAACAACTGAGGATTCTTTTTTTCATGTTCGCCAATCAAGATGCCTCACACATACGGCCGTTCCTTAAGGTCATAATTGACCCATGTGATTCTGAAGTTGGTGCTGTTATGTCCCCCCCACCCCACCCTCCACCCACGTCATTGCATTGTTCCAAAGGTGGCACCTCTTGGCCAGTGTCACATCCACCCCCTTTGCCTCTCCCTCCTCTAATTCTTCTCTCCTATAGTCTGATCCACTCTTTTTTTGTGTCCCCTGTCTATAGCACAGACATTACATGGCAAATCTCTATTGTCCAGCCTCGGGCTCTGTGTAATCTCTCTTGTCAAAGGGAATATTCAGCGATTAGTCCCCTGCGAATTACAAGGGGTGATCAGCATGTCTGTTTAGCCCTCATTAACTGCAAACAGGACTTCATCAGAACCACCCACATTACAAGGACCTTCAACCTCTCACCCCTGACACCTGGAACTTTCACATCTTAGCTCCCAGACCGTAGATTTCTTTCTGACACTCTTCTTTTTTTGTGTCTTCTTGAGGCATCTGTGTGAGACGGTGCAATTGGCAGTTTGAAAGGAGATAAAAGTTCCTTCTGCCAAAGACCTGCATCCTTCCAGAAACTGGCATCTAAGAGGCATCATGAAGAAACAAGCAGGTTGTGCCTGTACTTGCAACAATAGCAGCCGTTTTCCCTCCTTTTAGAACGGTTTTGACAGTGTTATGAGAAGACTAGGTAAAGTGTCATTCAGCAACTTGACATAAGGGCTCCGTGTCGTGTTATCTCAGGACCACCCATCCTTGACATATGTTGGACAAACAGAAGAGTTTTATAGGAGTAATATCTAGCAGATGGGGGTCAGCCACTGAGGAGGGCACATCAGAATGGGGTCACCTATGATGCTGGTCAACTGGTCATTTCTCCCATCCCATTAACCACCTGCGATCGGTATGTTTTGTCAGCTTTTCCCAAGTTTTAGGTTTCAATTGCTGTGCTTTGAAATCAAACACGCCCACCCCACACACACCCAGAAACAAAGCTTTCTCTGACAAACACATATAAACATTGTGCATGTGTGAGTACAATGAAGCCCACGCTCATACATACGCACACACACTTATACACACAGACTGCAAAAAAATTCTTCATGCATTAAACACATCCTTAAAGCAAAATTTGCAACCTAGTAGTAAACTAGTATAAAACCTACTGATAAGACAGTCATTGATAAGTACTTTGTAGTCATGATAGTAGAATGAGTGCAAGTAGTACAGATTATACACAATATATATAGACAGGAGATAAAGGATATAAAAAGGTCCAAAGGAGGACTCTAACTTTAATTAATATTTCACCTTCCAGTAAAACCTTTCTAAGAGATGACGTAGCACGCCGTTTGGATCCCTTGACTTTTAATTTGTAGCACCATAAGTTAAACAAGAGTTGATAGCATCAGCAATTAGATTACCATAAAATATTGATACAGACATTAATTTCTTCCTCAAAGAGCACAGGCAGGACATTTGTACTTTTCTTACTACTGAGAAACTGCGATTTAGTTGAGATTATGGCCTGATCAGAGTCTATGTAGGCCGCACACATGAAAGCTACAGTACTCGCTTGCAGTGAATTCACAAGACAATTACCTGCAGTATTCTCCCACAGGTGCAATTGAACATTTTAAAGTATTTTTACAAGTATAATTAACAGTAAAGCAGGTTATCACTACCATCAGGAAGTATCTTAAACAGTCAGGTGCTCCCGTGCTTGTGTAGCTACAGTGTTTTGGTTGCAATTTAAATAATGTGCTGACATTAGCATTTAGTTCAAAGCACCATTGTGTCTAAGCACAGCTTTAGTGAGAGCCTCTATAGCTGTACACTCTTGTGACATTCTTATCTTAGAAACATTATCTTTCAAAAGCATCTATTTTTGATGCAACTAAAAAGTTTCCTTCCGAAACAATCTTTTCTGGTGGAAAGTGTTTCTTTTACTGAAAGCCTGTAAAAAGACCGTAACACAATTCAGAACAATGTATTTCTGGTCAATGTATAAAACGATACCCTTCACTTGTCAGGTTTTATACAGTGCTGGCATTTTGTTTTCAAATTTTGAGTAAAGACAAGAGAAATGTAGCTAGAAATTAAAAATTTACGAGGTTAACATTAAGATCATTCTATATAAACCTACTCTAAACCTCAATGTGATGATCGCCTTTGCGCAAGCACTTGGTGATAGTGGGAAGGAAAAACTCCCTTTTAACAGGAAGACATTTCTGGCAGAACCAGGCTCAGCGATGGAGTCATAGTCTTAAATGTTCTAACATTCTAGTCTCAGTTTTAGCTACATTCAGTTTTTTTTTAAGTACGTACAGATATTACTTCAACAAAATGATTCACTGAGACTTTTGTTAGAATTAACTGCACTGCTTTTCATTATGCTTTCACTGATGAGTTTAAGTGGAGGGTGTTAAATTTATTCCAAGTTTGTTCTTGTAAATGCCACTAACAATGCCAACATTTAATCTTTCATGCTGAAGATATTAATTTGCTGTCAGCAAGCATGGGGCCATCTTTCCCTGCTGCTTTATTATGTAATACTCTTTAAAAAGAAAAAGCCCTTTTCAGCATGTTCCTTTAATTATGGGTTTCTTTGCTGCGATGTCCTCAGCGGAGATGAAACCGTATCAGGGAACAACCAATCAATAAAAATCCCTTGGTTACTATTAAAGTGACTAGTAGTGCTTAATCCATATGCACATGTCAGTAGGTCTTTTACTCTTATTTTTGCGGTCTTAACCAAACTTAAAGGTTAAAGCTTTTAAACAATTGGAGGCTTTGCTGTAACAAATAAGACCTTGGGTTTTTCTTGTCAGACCCAATTGAAACAGAGGCTACTGAGCAACTTATATTTCTCTGGTGCCAAACACAACAGTTAACATTCACCAGATTACATTTGATTAATTGCATATAGTTTGTATTTATTTTGTATGGCTATGATTATTGCTGCTCTAACCTTCTGTGCATATGACAAGCAGAATTAATGTGCGAGCAAGATGATGCTTTTGCTGCATTCATTGAGCATGTCAGCACATTTGGCTTGTTTGTGTTGGTTTACTAACTTTTGACTGGTCCAACTGGAGTTTTTTGCATACTAGTAGCTGATACAATGGCTGGAAAAAAAGGTATTCAGGTCTTAAACTCTCTCCATGACACTGCTGCAATTTTCCAAAATGTTTTTATCCCTTCCATCTGTCCATAATTGTAGCTTTCGTACATGTATACCGAACAAACTCGTAAGCCCTGGATTTATTCTGATGACAATAACCAATAAAGTTATCTTGAGTTTTTCCATGTCCTTGTTCAAATGACTCACAGCAAAGTTGTTGATGCCTTTAGTAGATAGATAAGGTTGTGAAATATTCACAGCCCCAATCAGTGTCATCTCTTGGCTCGGAAACATCTTCATCTGCATCACAGTTGCAGTACTGTGTGATGAATGATATCACCTTTGGCTTGGTTAATCTTCTGGAGCTCATTTTTTGAGAATGTCTCTCAGAAACATGTTGCACATAAAAAAATTTGAAAAACAGCTTCTGAAGTAGAAGAATTTATAACCGCCCATCTGCTTTACACACACATATGCACTCGAAAACACTTGGCCGTGTTACAACTGCATCTTGGGTCTTTTTCACAGTTGTTGTATTTACAGAGCATCACTTTTTCGCCATAGCTATAGATCATGTTCTTCACAACCTGCTCTCCCAATTCATCACATACTGATGTTTTGTTAGGACTTGTAGACATCCCATTGTAGCTCACTGGTTATCCTTTTTTACAAGAGATTTTCAATATGTTGATAGAGTCAATTTGAGGCTAAAAGAAATAGCATGAGACCATGGGCTGGTTTACTGTCACTGTAATTAAAGGGGCAAAGGTAAAGTTTACCTTTTCATGTATGCTAAATGTGTAAAGATTGTGTACTTAAACCTAAAACTTAATTTTCCCTTCAAACCTAACTAATCAAAAAGCTGGAAAAAAGGTAAAGTTAACATTGAAAACAGTGTGCTGTTAGGTAGGGCTTCTGAACAAGCAGCCATGAAAGAATGTGAGTCTAGGTTTTCAGGACAGACTGTATATAAAAGGTGTATGAAGCCCCTATGTTGTTTTTGAATGATTTAAGGAGCCTGGTTCTGAAGCCTCAAGTTGAGCAGTTTGAGTGTCATCATCTTGTTGAAACTTGACGAGACGAGCGAGACGAAGCCAACAACTTCTCGCTCTTATTGTAATTTCTCAGTCATAACCCTAAAGCATACTCTGATTTACTGTCTGTTTTACAATCAACGGGGCCATAATTTACTAAATGAATGCCATGCTGTATTAAACAGGACTTGAAACTAATGATTCAGAAAATAAATTCACCAGGATTGAGTTTACTGGAGTCATAAATCAAGTTTATAGTTGGGTTATTTTCTCATAGACGGCTATACAATCTAACTTCTTCTACAACCACAGGAGTCGCCCCCTGCTGGACACTAGATAAAATACAGATTTAAGGCACCTGCACAGTGGCCTGAATTTTCACAACTGAAGGTTCACACACACACACACACACACACACACACACACACACATATATATATATATATATAATATGTATATAGTTACAATAACAGTATATATGTATCTATATATTTTTTTTCAAAATTGTGATGTAACAAATGTAACACATCTGTCATGAAACACGCAACAGATTGTATCAGCACTGTACACACAATTCAGATTAAAATGTTTAAATTTTTGATACACAAAATTTTAAAATGCTGAATCTTCTCAAGGCAATCTGCAGCATGAGTGATTTATAATAAAAATCTGTAAGATTAGCAGGCAACATTATGAAAGCAAAGAGCCACCTATTCTGATACGCAACAGTATGAAGCATACGATTTTTCTCATCAGAGAAAACAAAAATCTGTGTCAGCATTTATCTACGTGTGTGGCAGGGTTAAAAGCCGATTGCAACAATTTGGGTTCTCTGCTCATGAGAACTTAGTTGAGAACCATAGCCTCACTGCGTGCATCGCATGTAAGACCACACTTGAAGCCCTTGCCCCAGCCCAAATCTCTGCTCTGCTCTATATCGATTATTCCCATAAAATGTTATTATGACGCTAATTGTCCTCCTGTACTTCACATCAGGTTTCCAGCATATGAAAGTCAATAAAATGTGGTATTTGTGGGCTTGAGGATAAATCCACTTCAATATAAATGATCTAACATCCCCTTCATTTATTACCTAGATTGTACGGTGTTCACTACTGAAATATCAGCATGATTTGTGTGAACATTTTAAAGCCTTCTGGCTTAAAAAATGATCGATTTTACCCCCATAGCAAGGGCGTGTGAGAGTCTCTTTAAGCCAAATGCGCGCAAAGTAATGGTTGTGGTGCAGCATAAGTAGTTAATGCTCACTTATCTGAGCGCGATAAAAGTAGATAAAAGTGTCGATTATTATGTCGAAGTATTATTTAAAAGGCAGCATGCAGGCGTATGGTGAGTGGATAAAAAGATAAAAGTAATAATCACTAAGAACTATCATCTGTTTGATTAACGGTGAAGGTACTACACTAACTTATTGAAGAATTTTGCAACATCCTTTGTTGAAAAAACTGAAAGTTTTAGTATTTAGGAAGCCAGATCTGCTGTGTGCCTCCCTGATGAAGACATTGGATGGTAAACAGTTCCAGCCTCGTCCCGGAGCTCAAGATTGTTGCAGTAAAAATGGCACGGAGAATGTGAGCTGTGAGCGCCCCAGCTGAGAGCCACTGTAGATGAGAGATGTCAGATGTAGGGCGCAAACCGCAGAGTGTGGGACCATGTGGGGCAGACCACCCATGAGCGTGCCTCCCCCATTTTCCCCTGGCTGCATCTGGAAGAGACACAATGCCGGAGCATGGGAATCCAGCTCCTGCCATTAGTCGTGGAACTGGTCCTTAAACTGTGGGGATATATTTGGTTTAGCACATGAGGAGAGTCTCCCTCGACTTTCGGCGTGCACACTGGGTTTTAGGCTGTACTTGTGTTTAATGCCGCTCTGAGCCTTTATTTGTTGAAGGAAAGTCCCCTGAGAGTTGGTGGCATGTGATATTGAGACTGATGCAGCCTTGAAGACAGATAGGAGGTAAAATATTACTGGTTTTAGGACAAAAATGCCCGAGTTAAATGAGAGAGCTTTAATTCTAAATGTGATTGGCACTACTACTTACTACTCTAACCCTTGCCTGTTAAACCTCAGCACCGAGTTACACATTTGAATCAAATGTTTTAAACGTGAGCTTTATTGAGTAACCAGATGACATAAATAGATAGCAAATGATTTGTTGCAACCGAACCTCTATCATCCTCACCTAGCACCACTTTCAGCTGTGTTTAAGAAAAAAAGAAGACCTTTGTTAAAAACTTTGGAACACAAAGCTGAAGTATTCGGCTGGGATGTTTAGGTTAAGTAACCCCCTGGGTTAATAAACTAAACAAAGGTAAACCGTGCAAAATGGCTGCAATGAAAGCCAGGCTAAGTAAACGAAGCAGAGTTTACAAGATACAAGAGGCTGGGACTGCATGCGTGAAACGTTAACGCGAAACAGGTGATGAATGTGTTTTTACTCTAATAAAGAGACTCCGAGGGAGAATCCGGGTGAAGAAAAGATTATTGGGGGGGAAAAAAATCACATCATAAACCCACGTGTAGGGATGTTTTTATGCACTTGTAGCATATCCACATGTCCTGCCCTGGACTAATATTTCAATAATAGCCCGTAGATGTTATCTGTGCCATATCATTTCATCAAATACTAAAGCTTTTGGTGTAAGTCTGGGTTCCGTTTTGCGGATTACTTCATGTCCGATCGCTAACTTGCTCACTAAGTCTCAGATGGGCATTTGGAGCATGAAGTGTCCAGGCACAACTTCTGGGAGCCGCTCTCAGTAAAAAGCTTGCAGCTGGTAGTTTTTTTCTTGATTTATATCTTATCTGAGAGATTATCTGTCAAGTCTTTGGAGAGTTTGTCTTCACTTTAGTTGAGTTATTGCGTTCAGGTTTTATCCTTTTTCAGTTTCGGTTGGCGGGGGGGGGGGGGGGGGGGGGGAGCAAATAGAGAGCGTGGAGCAACTCCAGAGAAAATATGAACCCCAAGAACAACAAAAGGGTTCTTTTTAACTTCTTCAAACCACATCTCCCAATAAAAGCTGAACAAACATACCCTGCCACTTGCGAGCGGCTGCTGTCCAGCGAGTTTCACAGGAGAAAAAAAGTGGGGGGGCTCGCTTTGCAAAGGAGGGGGCTTATGGGTCTAATGAAAACTTCACCTTAACTGAAATAATAAAAAGCACACCACCCAAACACTGATGATATGTTCTTTTTTTTTCTGTAGCGTTTTCTCTGGGCCTCCGCTCATCACTCTCAAAGCAAGTTTAAACATTTTCGTTTTAGCCCGTGTTTTGTGGTCTGTTGATTCTTTGAGGGGAATACCGTGATGTCCATTTAGAAGATGTCGATTGCGCCACGAGCTACAGTAAACCGCATTTGTTGTCGGATGACTGATGGCTGCGAGAGGGGCTCAAAACCTTGGAACAAACCGGGGACAGCTATCCCCCGAGCGCCTCCTTGGGAAGACAAAGCGGGTTTAGCGGAGGTATGAAACGGAGTGGCCTGTAAATGGTTACTGTTCAATTTGTATTTGGTTCCCCGCTGGTCACAGAGCTGAGATCAGAGCCGAAAGTGAAAACACATGGCGAGGGTCAGGGATCAGAGGACCGCCACACACAAGGCAGAAAAGAAGGGAAAAGGCAATGGGAACTTGTGTGAAGAAATGGATTGAATAAACAGAGTCTACAATCGCCTGCACCCTATTATCCTATAATTTACACTGCATGGGAGCTTGGAAAACGTGGGCTGTTAAAGACGACCGTTGGTTTTCCACTGAAAAGTGGCATTTTGCGCCTCACGCCAATCAAAAAGCCAGGCATTATAGTCCCAGACAGGTTTTGAGTTCTTTAAGGCCTAATGTGTTTGTTTTCAATATCCCAGGGAAATGATTGCATCAGCAGAAAGCAATGCCTTCAGAAGTATCCGGCCTTTTGAAGTATCCAGCAGCAAAGCATACATTTAATGACATAATAACTCTGGAAATTGTATTTGTGCAATAAATAGTGCAGATTAAATATGGAAATAGAGATTTGGCTACAAAAAAAGACCATACCATGACAAAACAAACTTCGGAGAGTGGAAAGGCCAAGAAAATAAGTAGAGATGAAGAATTAGACTGTTGCTTTGGCCCACACTGAAAAAATGGGAATTGGCAGGCTTTTGAATTTGCACAAATGAATTTAGTTAATGCTACACAAGCCTTTCATGTTTCTCTTATTTACATGATTAAATAAAGTACCATTTACTTGATTATAAACAATACTGAGACTACTCATTTTTCTTGCATTGATTTAAAGTGACTAAATTAGAATACTAAAACCATTGTAATCATGTTTGACCACAACCGGAAATGATGCAATATATTCAAAGACAACAACTAAATATGATTGGATAATAAGACCTAGAGTCTTATCCAATAAGAAAACAACATAATTTAAGGAGAGCGCAATTGACTGCCAGATTCTGGAAGACTGTTTAGCAGCATGCAACCTTTGGCACTGAGTCAGGCATACTGAGAAGGTAAGTAATTTAAATACATTTGTTTTAGTTGGGTACGTTTTCATAGAATTGTTGTAGTGCATGCTATATGAAAAGTAATCTGTAATGCATCTACATGTTGTTTTTACAGTGCTAGCTAAAGTTGGTATTAGCTTTGTGGCTAAAACTGAAAAATAGTATCAAATTGCAGCTGTTGTCGGTCAGATATGGAATTTATGCATGTGACAGAGAGCACTGACGTTTTTCATGGCTTAGCAAGTTAAAACGTCACTGAGAGAGCGCAATAGTGTTTGTGTTACTCGTGCTAGTTATGGCTACAGTGGCTAATTAGTCCGGCTGTAACCGTCAGAGTTTAAGAAGCTGGGAGCCCCACAGTGCCATAACTTAATTCTTGCTGCTGACACGCACTCAAGTTATAATAAGGATCCTGCCAACTTAGACGTGGGTTTTTGGGTTTAAGAACCTGTGCCCATAAATGCCAAATCATTTTTCCATTTAGTCATTGTTTTAGGTGAAGTGTCACTTACTTGACTATCCTATTGGTCAAGCCCAAACAATACAGCAGATATCTACAAGGAGATAAGTTTGTTCAACAGAGTATGTCTTATTAAGTGATGTATTGTGAATTTTCCAACATCGTCCTAACAAAAATTAGGACCCCCCCCCCCCCCCCCCCTTTTTTTTTTTTTTTCTACTTTGTGTAGAACATATGTGAGCTGCTTCTCAAAACATTATGTATAAATGAGAGAAAGATTGGTGCTTTAAAGAAACCATTGATGCTCTTCTGGACTGGAATAAATACCTTTTTTCAATTAAAATTAATGTTTTTTGTGATGGTGGAATTTTTACCTTTATCATTACAGAAGTCAAAACATCAGATGATGATAGCTTACCATCTAAACTCCCCATCTCATGGCAATTCTGAATTAGAGGGCTCAGCTGTATCGGCCTTTCTTATGGATTTAAAGAGTTAAAGACTTAAAGAGGAGCTAGCTTAAGTCATTAGGTACATATTCCCTGACATTCTAGATGTCGACCTTGGACAGTGTGTGACATAAAGAGTATAACTTATAGAAAGGGAATGGTACTGGCCCAAAGGGCAGCAGGTGGATTGCCAGAACACTGAAAAACCATATCTGCATTGTACCACAGCATATTCTACATTGTCAGAGAGCTTGGTGGCTGGTACAGAGAGCACGACAGAGCTTTTGAGCTCAGCCCAGTATCCACAAGAATATTCACTCTCGTTTCACTCTGTGAACTCCTTGGTACTTATCCATTGGTTGACTATGAGATTGGATCAGTCCGTATTGTGACTTTAAAAAGGCATATAGAAATAAAAGGTGTTCATATAAGTGTAATAGGTTCAGTCGCATGTATTTCATTAGATAAATTCTTCTTTTTTTATGTCTGATCTTTACAACTTTGACTATTGGGTATGGATAGCTTTATGAAAACTAAACTGAAATGATTCTTTCTGAATATGTAATTCTTTTTTGCCTACAGAGTCCTATGGTCCTAAAGACTGTTTTGGCTGATGGGAACCTGTCAAAGGCTCACTCTCTAATGGAGCGCCTGAATCAACTGAGGATCTCATCATTGAAGTCAAGAGACATTGTTGTCTTCAGGGCAGTTTCAGACTTCAGTTTATGGATTCCTTGTTTGGGAACAAGTTTCTTTACCTTACCTCAGTTTCAGAAGTTGCGGACAAAGGGACTCTTAAAGCTATTGACATGCCAAAGCCCACCACATGGACATAAAAAAGAGTAACAGAGTTGGTGAAACTCAAGATGGAAAAGACTTTCATACAGAAGACATGAAGATGTTCGTGATGCACCAATGGTGAAGGCTTTCATGGCAAGATGGCCTGCTCTATTTGATTTCCATGAGGTAAGGTTTGCCTCATACAGTGTTCTTGTGGTATTAGCCTAAAATGGTTAAGGCACAGTTGTTATTTGACAGCCCATTTCTTCAGCATGAGTGATTGTGGCCTTCTTCCAGGTATTAAACCTTTGAAGCTCATTCCTCTGTGCTCATGTTTTCAGATCAACGCTGAGTTTAAGAGAATTGCCACCATCCCCCCTCAGACAAAGTTCGTGGCTCAGCTGGCTCTCCACTTGGACAACCTGGTGAAGTTGGTCAACAGAAGAGGAGAGCTTGGACTAATACTGAAAAGAATTGTGGCATAAATGGATAATGTAAGTGATAAAGCCTGAATTTCAAATGTTTTCCCATGATAAATTCTCGCATATTGTATTTTTACATCTGCTTGTTTTTTTTAACCTTCACTTTGTCAACTTATTATTAATTGCCAGTAAACCTATTATTAATTTGTGTGCCTTTACTTTAAAAACATTCATGTAAAGTACACTATTAAAACTTAAATGAAGGACAAGGGCTGAATGAAGATGCTAATTACATACATTTCATTTCAGTGTGAAGATGTTGATGCTGCGTCTGTCAAGGGAGTGTGTATCTACATGGGTGAAGACGCTGGCATGCTTATCCGGGAGTATGTGGTACGTACTTGTGTTTTTTTGGGGGGTTTTTTTGGGTTTTTTTTTCGGACTTTCCACAGTGTCATATTACTTACTTGGCATGAAATGACTAACATGGCTTCTTTTTTACAGGGCATGGAAGAACGTGCCATCAGTGAGACTGTTGAAGACACCACTGTTCGACTTTATCTTCTCAAAGAGCAAGCTTCAGCAGATGAACAAGAGTTGTCCTCGCAGGCATCAGGGTGGCGAAGAATTTGGATAATGTAGCATTTGCTGTGATAATGCTATTTGGACTCATGTATGCATTAAACCTTGCCTACCCTGCTGACCTTCGCTACAACTTTGACGTTTTCCAGAAGGCTTTCATGGAACTGGATGGAGCTAAACTCTCTAAAGTTCTTGCTTTCAAAAACCATCTGTTTCATTGAGAAGTCAAAGACTGCACTTCTGCAATTCTTTGCAGTTTTTCATTTTGTGTTCAGTAAAGTTATACTGCTTATGTTTTTATTGCTTTCCCCTCATGTGACTGCAATGCAGGATGATTTTTCCTTTTGGTATCATGTTGTAAGAAATTTTTACTGATGATTTTTAGCAATATGTTCTAAGTCAACCTTAATGTCCTGCTTACATGTTTAAAATGAAGATTAAAATTCATGTAGGTGTTTGGTATTAGTTATGTAACAATGTCATTTAAGGCTCAATTTAGTTGAAATCTTGTACAGATAAATACTTGTACAGAAGCTGAAACTGTTGTCAAATAATACACAAGTTATATTTGTGTAAATATGTTTATTCATAAAAGCGTGTTGCTTTTTTTCAGGTAGTCTTAATTTAGTTTACATTTTCAATTGTGTAATTAATACAAATGTTATATGTAAGAGATGACAGGATCATCTATAAGCACTTTCTTTTATTTGCTGCTAAGGTCAGTTTTTTGTGAAATATTTGCAAATATATTCTCAAACTAACTTTTTCTTTTAGTTATTTCTGCAGGCTATCTTTAAAAATGTGTTAACAAGTTTATATGGATGTGATTTTGGTCTTGTTCATGGCAGAATTGCTGCTTTCACTGCTGTTACAGTTTAATAAAGGTGAATTGTTCAGTAGCACTAGGTCTTTGCCTTTTTTGTCAATAATGATCAGTTAATATTTCAATTGAAAAAATTAAGTAGGATTTAAAGCCATAAGTTGTGTTGCAGGAACATAATTGCAATGTGTTTACATTACATAATATCATTGCGTACCACTGGCAAATAAAAATAAGTTGGTGTTAAACATTAAAATATATTGACATTATGCAATACATTGATATTATGATAACTGATTAATATTAGTACATCAAACATGATTTTTTTAAGTAATCTGATGTAAATAAAATACTTTGATTTGACAAGCATTAATTACTTGAGGGAAAGTGGAAAATTAAGTCAATCATACTTATTCATATTATGTGGGACCGATGTACACAATAAAATCAAGTAAATTGAAAGAACTTTTTTTTTCAGTGCAGGACTCAGCATCAGCTTTCCTCCCTCGACCCTGATGAATGTCAGCTCACTTCTTCCACCTCGCTTTAATTACTCTCCCCGCACCCTCCGTCCCCCTCCAACGTAGCACAGAACGAGCTCAGCAGGCAGTGAAAACAGTTCTCGAGTCTCTTGAAAGATGTCCTATTTTTTTCTTTTTTTCTGGAAGAACGCTGTTGCCAATTATTGCACATCAAAGCGCTTTTGCTCTGAATGCAATCGTTCATCTTTCAGCCAACAGCTGGCCAAGAAGAACACATTATCACAGTTCAAGATCCTCTATATGGCAAAAAAAAAAAAAGGCTGAGCAGAACGAAACGTGACGTCAGTGTTTGCAAAGAAACAGCTCGTCTGCTTTTATTAATTGTTGTGATTTAATTGCGCGGACAGAAAGAGGGAAACTCGCATTAGATGGCCAAACATTGGGCTTGCGTTGAGGCCTGGATGAAAAGGGAGTGTTGAGAAATGTTAGCAAAATATCATTAAACAATAGAAGAAAATCTATTCTGCCACGCATTTTCGCATTCTGTGCTATTTAAGGCAGATCAACACTGTCCCCTTTATATTTCCTTTTTTCAAATTTCCACCCTCTCCACTGTGGAACTAGTTCAAAATGCTAATTGGAGACAGTGATGTCCTGTTTGAGGATGGAGCAGATTATTATGGCCTCTCATCTGTTTGGTTTGATGGGCATTGGTGGAGGTTATCCAGCCTTTGAATCTCACTGCTTATTTATCCAACAGCTGGGCAAATACCCACAGCCTTTCTGCATTAGGGCTCATTTTTAAACATTTATAGAAGACAGGGTCCAGTGTTTATGCCTCCATCTTCCTTCACATCTGCACTTAATATTATTTTGCAGACTTTGCGCAGAACAAGGGCTCTATCCTTTGTTATGACAGGAAGATATTTTGAACTTTTTGAGGATTAATACTGTTTGCTTTCCTGCTCACTCCCCTCAAAACAGCTCCGGGGTTCCAATAGGTTAGAGCCGAAATCCGTAACTGAATTTGGCAAGCCCAGCCGATGGGATATTGTTTTCAATTCATCTGCCACTTGCATTACTCAGCTGGGATACATTGCCTCTTTTTATCAGTCCCTTTTCTTCATTTTCCCTCCATCATGCTTATATTTTCCAGTTCACGTTCAGTGGAAATATACATAGTTCCAGCTACGAGCAAATTTAGTGTCCATTTATAACTATAATGAAATCTACTTAGTCTCTTTCATAATCCGATCAATTTGTCATTATTGAAATTTATACTCCAGATGTGAACCTTTTCTTCGAAACAACTCCTTCCTGTTTTATTTTATAACTCACACAATCCATAGAAGGAGTTCAGTGAACACATAACCTTTGCACTGGGATAACTTGATAGTTTTAAATTATTTCTCACATGGAAACAGGAAGCAAATACAGCCCTACCATATCGTTGCTCTGAGGTCATCATCAGTGACAGCATCAAGCCTAGCCCTGAACCCTAACCCTAAGCGTATGTTTTAAAGACAAAAGAAACACTGTAAAGAGATTTTGATGTGTGTCATTTAGAAAGAATATTTTCTTTGCCCCATTTTTGTTTATTGCCAAGAGCCGAAAGAGCATTTTATTTTTAAAGAAAAAAAAAGACATATTCTGATAGGATAGGTTTATCACTGATGATGACTTGAACCTGAGAGATTAAAAATTGTATGTTTGGCTGACCTGCTCATCTACCCCGACCTCCTCCCTGAGCAGACAGTCACCTTGTAAAAACTTTGCTAAAATGACTAAGCATAATTAACATTTCACAAAAACATAAATTAATATGAAAGTAGAAATACCACAATGTAGTGTTGGATGACCTAAAGAGCTGATCAGAGCTTGATTGATTAAACTGAACTTTTCCTTGGCGTCTAATGTGCCACTGGGCGCGCCACTGAAATAGCTACACTGATAAATGTGTAGCAGTAGTAAGAGAGAGAGAGGCTGACTGAAAACACTGGAAAATATTAAATATTAAGCCTTGACTCTTTCAAAACAGAAAATAAAACCCCCAAAATACAGTTAGAAACCTTAGGACTGGATATTTATATATTTTACTCAAAATGGGGCCATGAATTACAAAATGAATATAAATCTCTACTGAAGAAGTGAGAGACATAGATGTCATAATCACAGGACAGACTGGCACAAAAGCAGTGAGAGAAGTTGAGAGAGAGAGAGAGAAAGAGAGGAAGCACAAGACAGCAGGCCTGTGAGGACTATGACAATAAATAGGTATAAATAAATCAAGTAAGTAGGATCCTTTTTCATGAACTTCTGTAAAGAAATCATCCTCTGCTGGCCATAAGAAAAAAAGTGCTTTCATATCAGCTTCTCAAGTCTGTACTTTAAGTCCAGCTGCCAGTGTGCAACCATGTTTTTGGATGCTAATGCCACACTGATGGGTGCATTATACATCCAGCTTGCTTACCTGCTGCTCATGCAATTCATTTTTTGCAAAACTTTTTCTTAAGTATGAAATGCATTTTCTTTGTAAGAAAGCAGTAGAAACACAACCGGTAAATAAACGATCAGCAAGTGCAAAATGGATGTAAAATATGAAATAAGGTCACTAGCAGTGGCAATCCAGTTTCACCCAGCTTGTTGGAGTGTTTGCTTTAGTCCACTGTCATTGCTCTGATGAGAGTCCTTTCTAGCAGAAAGCTAAATGTTTTCATTTAGCAGCCCACTGTACGCCACTTTCCAAGTATCACCTGGGCGATATCAAATTGAAGCTAACAGCAGTGTCAACACTGGCTTTACACTTGTTAAAAGGAACATGATTTAAAATGAATGCTGCTGTTTAAAAAAGACCTATTAGGTTCATGATGATCTTATGGAAATGCTGATATGTTGCTGTTTTAATATATTACAGTAACGTGAGGCACTGGATGCTCTTTTTTTAACATTATGGATGACAGGCCTACATTTAGTTGGCATCTATCTTAGCAGAGCACCTTGCACAAACACCAACCAGAGGCCAAAATAACTGGCAACAGATATAACTGCCTCAGAGGGAGAACTTTGATATGACCCACTTGGTTGTTGTTTTTTTTTTCTGGGTCAGTATTCACGATGGAGTGTTTCAACACATGGCAACAGTGATTTAAAACCCATCTCGGTCTGTGGTAGCGGTGGGCTCTGACTCTTTCAGCAGGGACCAATCACAAAGATGCCGTACTCATTTTGATATGGTTGATTCAAAACATTGTTTAGCTGTAAAACTGAACTGACGATTTATCAGTTTTATTGAACTTTAATTCTTTTTTCTTTAATGAGTGGGGCTGGCTCTCATTTTGAGGTTGCACACACTTAACATAAAAATTTGGAATTATTCTGTGGGGAAATACAGAATTTTGGGGAGGAAGAACTGAGAAACCAGTTTAAACTCTTGGCTGGAGAAACTATGGAAGCTGCAACTGTAGCTCAACTGTACATCTTTTTATAGTCCAGAGCTGGAGGAGTGCACTCCATGGTGATGTGTTAATTTTCCTTCATTCAAAGCAACACAACAATAACACATATAAAGTTGATTTGGTTTGTGCACGTGAGGACTAACAAAAACACCTTTGTTAATTCTGGCCTTCACCTTTTCAAGACCAAACTTATTACTCCAGACCTGAAACGCTTTTTTCAGTCGTCCCAGTTGTCCAACACTTGGAATGTGAGTAAAATAACGGGGCTTGCTAGATGAAAACCTTTTTCTGATCTAGAGTTAGCAAATGAAAATTTGTTAAAGTACAGGTGAAAGAATTCTGTGACAAAATACCTGATCGGAGTAATTATTTCAGAAATTTGGGTGAGATAGCTCATAAAATATGGAAGCATGCAAGGAAAGCATGCCTAGAAGGATGAGGCTCATTTAGCAGTCTTTGTAAAGCTAGCGTATTTAACATGCCAAAAGCCAAAGGAGCAGTTGAGTTCAAAATGCCCTTCTTGTATTTAGAAGAGCAATTGTCCTAAAGCTAAGGTATATTTAAAGCCCACACCACTACAGCATCTCAGCTAAGGCTAACTGCTAACCTACTGGAGCAGTCAATACATGCAAAAGAGGAGAAGTGTGGCTAACCAGAAAGCTAACAGGTAAAGCTACAGACCAAAGCTGGAGTAGTAACATTAGGCCTGGTTTTATTGAGTCAGAATAACTTTTCAGAATAACTTGACAAACTTTTTTCTGTCTTTTTTGTGCCACTAAAGTTAAAACCCATTTCCTGCCACTTAGGATTTCTATATTTAAAGTAAAATAACTGATATATACTGTCTTCTCTATAAAAATTGATCATCGCTATAGTTTTTTAGCAAATGTTACTTAAACCAGAGTAACCACTGGGGCTACTTTCAGCCTTGGGATTTGATTTCAGCATACCTCTGAGATCCACAAAAAGAGAACTCCAGGCCTGTGATTGTAGAAATTAAGATCTATGTAACTGTGACTGGTGGTGTGTCTAATATAAGTTTTTATTCTTTTTTTTGGCACAGAGCAAAAGTTTTCGACACAGGGATTCAGTGCATTGAAGGGATACACTGATATATCCTTTAACTTCAGGACATGAATATTTCTTAAACCACTGTGAACATTTTATCCCTTTACTTTGTTTTAACACAATGTAAAGCACATATTATACAATAATGTTCCTTTTTTCACCGCTGACAGATGTAATCCTTTTATGTGATGTAAAACGCTGTCCCATTACAGCACGTTCTTCTTTTTGCGGTTTCATATGTGTGTTTATGTGCATGTTTTTATAAGAGCAGACACAAAGAGCGCAGGACAGACATGCAGTGAATGAAGTGTACTGTAAACTTGCCACAAGTGTTTTAGAAAGTCATATTTCTTGCCATTGGCCAGCAGCATGTGGTGTTCATAGACAACACATGAGGCGGGACGTAATGGATGCTTTAAGGATAGCTTTTGTCAAGATTGGCTCTTTCGTTCCTTTTAAAAGTTAAAAACACACACACGCACAAAACATTTCCTAAACCATAATTCAAACGGACCACCAGCTAAGTCGAATGAGAGCGTGGGCTACACTCAGTATTTAACTCGCACCAATGTTCCCTTCACATTTTGAATTATAGCATCTGTCAAAAAGTGAAGGAAAGGAATCGAGAAAGCATCTCCACCCATCGTAATGAGCGTCATCCCCACTTTGTTTAACCATAATTGGACGCGACCGATGTCAGATGACCATGTGCAGATTGATTGCATTTAAACCTTGCTAGGGCATCTTGCTATTTTCAAGTAAGGAGGAGTGTAAATGATTAATTTCCATTTCTAGCAACAAAACAGCATCTGATGATGGTTTGTGTACATGCTGTAGGACTTAACAGCCACTCTGTGAAGTTTTGATTCAATGGTTGTTTGTCACCACTGTTCCAACTAAAAATGTCCTGTTCCTTTTCTTGTGCGCTGCGCTTCCATTCACTGATGCAAAGCTGCAGTCGATTACTTTTTGATGGCCCTTTATACTATCAGCTTGTTGTGCTGGATGTTTGATGATTTTTTTATTTGTACCAACCTGTGAGGCAAACACCAGGCAGCTGAAAACAATTACTGCTGGTGAACATTAGATTCCACAACATTCATTTCTTAGTTGTTTTCATTTCCCCAAGTCATGACCATTAAACCATTAAACATCATAAAATATAGATCTCGAAACAATTCCAACACCAGCAATAACTTCACATGTATTTGTGTCAGAACCTTACCTACCTTAGAGGGCAATATGCTGTCAGAGAATATAACTTACCTAGACCTTGCAGAATATAAAAGCTGATTCATGTCTTCACTGTTTCTCTTTTACATCTGCCCAGCATCAGCCTTCTGTTGTGTTTCCAACTTTAACAAGTCTACAGTACACTTGACACAAAGGTTGTACAGAAAGCTGGGCTCTCTTTGACTGAGGCACCACTGTGACTGCACTAATTTGAAAAGTTAGACAAATAGCATTCAGATGTTTCTTATTTTTGCATACTATAGGCATACCTCCGTGGGACAAAGAAAAAAAATATTGCATCTAAACTTGGCGTGCTTGATGTTGTGTGAGTCCTCTGGTTGACTATTTCTGAAGTTGTCAAAATGAACAACAAACAGTTTGACCAATTAGATTCCCCGTGAATAGAAATCTCCAGATATGCTTCCAAAGTAATTTTTGCCACATGTTCTCAATATAAACTACAGAGACAGAAAGAGGCCAGTATGGCAGAGATGTATAGTGCACTTTGCAGCTTGATTGAAACTACAAGCAGCCAGCAGGTGAAGTATCATGATCAGGAAAATTACCTATTTAGGAACATTGTACATGAATTCAAATACTTATGTATTTGAATAGTTATAACCTGTCACTGTAATATGCCAACCAATGGTGAGCTTGGTGATAATCATGAGGTGCATCACACAGGTACATGGAGGGTGGAAACAAGGATATATATATATATATATATATATATATATATATGTATGTATGTATACACAATATAAACTCATAATCATCAGAGCACAGAGAGTTATATTTGCAGTTGGATTTAAAAAACAAAGCGAAAGTCACTCAAAGAGTTGTCCTTGCATAACACACCCACTCAAACTCGCATTTGCATTGCCATTATTGCAGACTGCCACAATCATTGCTCCAGTAAAATACTTTTTAAAAAACATTTTCAAAGCTTTGGCCTTCTTTGAAACATTTAGTGTCAGTCTGTGTTTTTACTACCAAAAAATCACAATGGTTTGAAACTGAGGGTGGCAAAAATAGCTGCTACATATGATTGATTTTTTACTATATTCCCCTTGCTCATATAGCATGAATTATAAGTAAGTAAAAAGTATAGTAGTTAAGTTTGCTTGAGTTATCTCGCTCTAATTTTGTTTCCTTCATGTTCAAATGGTAGGGGTGGTCTCCTCCTCCCCCTGCTCTCCCAGCACACCTGTGGTTATTGACTATTGACTAGTATTAGAAAAAAAGAGCTTGATTTCATAAGTATACACAATTGCATCAGATGTCGATGTTATGTGTACAGTGGTGTTTGTAAATAGATTTTGCATGTGTTTTTGCTAATGCTTCAAAACAGGAATAACTATGCAGGCTAGTGGCTGGATGTAATTTGACTATCCAAATTCAGATTCACAGGCAGGCCCACATATTTTACATGTACACTTAGATACCAGATGAGGGTTCTACTTTAATTTATGAGACAGAAACTTGTATTTTAAAATCGAACTCCTCGTGTATGTATTTTCAAAAGTATTTTGAAATTTTAAAAATTACATTTATTAATGTTTTAATTTTAGATTGCCTTTATTGGTGTCGATGAATTTACACATGTAGTTTTATTTAGTCAAAGAATCATCATTCGTTCATAGTTTTTTGGAGTTTTATTAAGTATCAACCATTTTTTTAAAAGACCAAAAACTGGTAAGCATGTTGTTGAACTCTTGTTATGAAAAATTTCACAGCCCTTAATAACTGAACAGTTCTGAGCACTACAGATTACAACTCTAACGATTATTGCTAATGCGGTATCTCCAAAAAAATCACAAATTGTGAAGCTTTGTGCTTTCAAATGATTCGATTTTTTTCTGATTTGATGGGCTGATGCTGTTCAGAATCTGGCTGTGGCATTAAAGGGTTAATCCAAAAATAGAGTAAAAGCTGTTGAGAGGAAATGACTGAGGCTATGGGTGACTTATGAAGCATGGGAAAACTGCATTGCTGTTAGTGAGGTCTGTGAAGTAGCCACCTCCCTGCCAAATTTGGTGCCGTGCATACTATTAATATCATGCAGGTTTATGCTGTTACATACTCTTGCCTTGCACATGCTCTGTGTAATGGGGAAAACCACAACTTAAGAGCACTATCACCGGGGTATAATTTTTCTAAATTGTTTTAAAAGCCACATAATGTTAAATGCTTGTATAAATCCAACCAGAACCAGACTCTGAGGGTATTTTAGCACAGCCCTAAGCCTAATTATTATCTTTGAGCCAGTGCAACATAGTGAGTGGGAAACCCCTGTGCCCACCACCCGCATAGAATACCCCAAGAGTCATTTGCACAGGTCGTCTTGTCCTAATGAGAGGTGGGTGGGTGGAAGGTGACACACTTTATTATTCCGTGTGTACGTGGACCACTGCACCCAAACTAAAGAGGGGATGGTGGTCTCTGCCATCAGCAGACATTTGGCTCCAGTGTAGAATAAGCTGGCTGCATTAGGTGTCAGTGGATGCTAAGTGACTGTGGAGGTCAGTAAACAGACAGCCAGTGTTGGTTAGATCCCTGCTTATCAGAGAATAGAGCCTCCATGGTCACTGATTCTGCCCAAAGAGTCGCCGTGATCCAATTAGAGATGGTTTGTTTGCATGTGTGTTTGTGTGTGTGTGTCTGTCTGTGTGTGTGTGCGCATGTTGTTTCTTTATTTTTGCAAGCTATAAATCCCTTGTAAAGCAATGGCTGCACTTTGATTTCATTTTAAAATAATCAGACGCTGTAAACTGTTCTCATTGTTTCAGCTCGTGCTACAAGATGCAGTGGAGGCAGTTTTCACAGTTAAACAGGAAAATAACAAAAGCACTTGTGTATACCAACCCGACTGAGCTCCGTGGGATCCAAAACACATTTATTTCTCAAACCATCTCTCTGTCAACATTGAGCCGGTCACACAGTAAGCAAAAAAAGGCCTGCCAGATTTCTTTGTGTGTTCCTCTCATCAGATAACCACCTCAGTACCCCGAATGTTCGTGAATGAAGGCCCAGATGTGCGCCACATGCAGATTTCTAGCCGCGGAGGGTGGGAAACATGTTTAAGTGAATGGCTGGTGAGGGAAACTCACATACGACGAAACACATCTCTTCTGGCAGGGTGAAATTGAAAATGGCTAATTAGGCTACAGCAGCTGGCAAAGGAGAAACCTGACAGCCGGGGTGGCCGTATGTAGTCAAACACATCAGTAAGTCCCAGGGATCAGTTTGGCTTCAGTTTCATTGGGTTCTTGTTGCGCTTGATTGGAGAAAAAAACCCAAAACGATTCTTTGGGTTTTAAAGTGGCGAAAATCAACAATGTTTTAGATGAAAATCAACAATGTTTTAGATGAAAATCAACAATGTTTTAGATGAAAATCAATAATGTTTTAGATGAACTGAATCTGGCTGAAAAACTGGAGCTTTAGTGACACTTTAAGAGTGACAGCAGTGGTTGAAAAGTAACTAACATTTAACTGAAGAATAAACTGTTTATCGTTGTTTCTATAACACCATCTTTTTCCATGAGTAATTACTTGATAGCGATGGCTCAAAATAACTTTGAGCTGTCTTCCATTTACAGTCTGAAAGAAAACTTACTCTTTAACAGGTGTAGATGCAACATGGGGGGCATGAGACTGATCTCAAAGAGCAGCCCACAGGCCAGTGGCAGCTCTTGACAATGTTTTATTCAACCTGCTGATGCGACAAGCAAAAAATGTCCTTAACAGCTCAGCGTGAGACAAAGTTAGCATTTCTTCAATATCAACTCTTCTTTACTATCATGCCAGACTTAACTTTCTTAATAATGACAAACCATAAAAAGCTACCAAAAATAACTAATAAAATAACAAACAAAACATTACATTTACTAAAAGTATTGATGTCTGCATTATTCATACACAACCCTCAATCATACACTGGTCAGGCATAACATTGAGATCACCTACCCAATATTATTGGACTACACTAGACCCTGCAGCTGTGCTGTGGTATCTGGGGCCAAGCAACAGATCCTTTAAGACCTGTAAGCTGCAAGGTAGGACCTCCATGGATTGGATTTGTTTGTCCAGCACATCTCACAGATGCTCAGATGGGTAAAACACCTCAAACTTGTTGTTGTGCTCCTCAAACCATCCCATTTTGCTTTGTGGCAAGGGTGCATTGTCTTGCTGAAAGAGGCAACAGCCATCAGGGAGTACCATTTCTATGAAAGGGTATATATGGTCTGCAACAGTGCTTAGGTAGGTGGTACATGTTAAAGTAACATCCACATGCATGGCATAGCACCACACTGCCTCCACCAGCTTGCGCCATCCTTGTGCCAGGTGTTTCCCTGGGTAAGCGATGCAGACTCACCTGACCATCCACGTCCTGTAAAAAAAGAAAAAAAAAAACCCTGATTCATTGACCACTTCAGACCAAGAACACCCCACAAGAGATTCAATTTTGGAAGATCCTCTGAAGAGTCCTGTAGCCATCAAAATGTGGCCCTTGTCAGATTTGCTGAAAACATTACACTTGACCATTTTTCCTGCTTCTAACACATCAACTCTGAGAACAAAATGTTCAATTGCTCACTAATATATTCCACACACTAACAGGTGCTATGATAAAGAGATAATCACCTATTGTTGACACCCTAGCTTGGCACTCAGTCATCAAACCTTTGTGAAACTCACAGTGACCTCAATAGTGTTTATTTAGTGAAAAGTTTTAGTTTGCAGCTCACCTCTATGCGTTTTCTCATTTAATCCCTCAAAGCATCAATTTCTATCAGTAGAGTTAAAGTTGGGTAAATTTTAGCCAAATGAAATAGTCACAGACAGGATGTAGGTAGGAGTGTGTGGTGTGTGTCTAGCTCGGTGACCCGCCCCTTTATGGAGACGTCTGCATGTCAACGGCCAAGAGAAGTAATACAGCAACATTAATCCTGTAACACAAAATAAATGCTGCTGTTTTTCTCTCGTATTGATAGCATCAGTTCATTTTTGTGATTCTGTGCAATCAGAAGAAGCTTTCGATTCAAACCTGTCATTTCGTGTCCTATGTTCTTTTTCTAAATAGGTACCTCACCAAAGCCTGCACCTTCTCATCCTGTTCAAGACAACAAAGCCTCACAACAGAGCCAAGCACATTTTCTATGGAAGAATTGTAATTCGAAACACACTTGAAAGCACCCCCACCCCCCGCCGCCCCACCAAGCCCAAGGCCTCCCTCCACACCCATTGTCAAATGCTGTGAGACAATTAAGACCACATTAGATCTTTTCGAGTGCTTGTAATTTCATAAGAGAAGCCTTTTTTCACCCCTTTTTGAAAATAAAATGGGGAAACTCGCAGTTCCTCAAGAGCCACTTGGAAAAGATGGGAAACAGATATTAACCCTGCGAGTGATGGTTCTCCAAGAGGCCTCCTCACTCAAAGACCCTCCCTAATATGGCCAGCACCTCCACTACGGGACCACACACACAGAGACACCTGCGGCATCTCACAAAAAACACACATGCAACACACACACACACACATGCACTCAGATCAAGGACCCTACATTCATACATTCAAAGCACTTCCATTGCAGTTGTCTATTTAACGAAGAAACTGAAATAGATCGCGAATGATTTTACGGTCTTGTATTACTTGAGATGTAAACAAAGACTACAATTACAGCAATTAACTAAAAAATGTTCGTGTTTTCTGTTAAAATAATTAGACACAATCTGTATATTTCATACATTTGCTTCATTTTCCTTGGCTGCTCACACGTTTTACCTTACCTCATGTTGAGCAACCTGTGCCTCTGTGTTTGGCCCCATTCCACCGTGTGAAATGTAAATGATGTATTGTCCTAATTAGATGAAAAAATATGAGTAATCCTCCCAGCATGCACCACTTCTCAGGGGGGTTTATTATTCTAGCTGAAGGTGCTACTCTGTTTTATTTACTTTGATCCTGCATGTTTCGGAGCCTTTGGTAATCAGAGGTAGAAAGTCATTATGTTGTTATCACAACTGCAGCCGCACGGACCGAAGCTTGACACAAGACGTTAACCCGTCTGTAATGGAGAGGCCTTCGCTTGCTCAGCAGCTCGGCCCACACGGCCCGCAGCCTCAGAGGAACATACATCAGAGGGTGAGGACTTCATTACAACCCGCCCCTGAAATGAGATCGGGATCAGTGGAGGTGTGGAGAGTGGCTGCAGGCAGCCCGAGGGGAAAGTGGGAGTCAAAGGAACTCGCTCGCTGGCCTTTGAGGATTGAGCCCCGAAAAATCAAACGGGAATGAGTGATGGTTGTGATTTAGAGCCATTCCTCCTCCCTCAGCCTTTTGCAGTAATCACCACTTTAAATCAACGTGTTTAAAAAGAAATATGCCCAGGGATTTTTTTTTTCATTAGGAGCCCTCCTACAAAAACGTAAAGTCACTCAGCTTTGTTTGTTTTCTCAGTGCATTCTGTCAGTCCACTCTCCCCTTCCCTCCCTCCCTCCCTCCCTCCCTTTAAAAGTGACATTGCGTGAGTGCCAGCCATTTCACCTTGACCTGCTTGATTGACCCTGAAGGTGGCAAATGAAAAAATCTCATCAGTGTGAAACGTTGCTATGGTTTCGGCTGAGCTGAGACCCCTGGCTGTGGATAACAGCGACCACGGAGGTTTTCTTTTTATTATTACACCCCTCCCCTCTGCACTGTTTCTCTTTTCTGTTGCTCCATGCACAGCCATGTGGGGCTGCATCACGTCTGCCGGCCTTCTCACACGATCCTAGCACTGTTGCGTGCAGAAGCTGCGCCGAGAGCATAGCATTTTCACCCCACTGCCTTACGCATGAGTAGTCTTGGGAGGGGCTGACTGACAGAGGGAGGAGAGCACGGGGGAGTGAGAGAAGGCGATGATGTAGATTGATGGCAGAGGATGAGACACGAGAACATGGGTCATGTAACTATAGGTGAATATTAGAAAAACAAGCGCATGATTGAAAGATTGGGGATTAAGGCGAGTGACGGAGATGAGGATAGGAAGCGAGAGAAGACCGAAAGGAAAGGAATCTCCTGATGCATTATTCATTTCATACACAGAGAGTGTGTAGAGCACTCTCTAGGGTATCGCTCTCTCTCTCTCACTCTCTCTCTCTCTGTCTCGCTCTCACACACACGCACACACACAGATTGGAAGAATAGCCTGGGCACTCAAACCCCAGACAAAACATTGAAAGTGTACATAAATGCCTCCCCTCATTCCTTTTCAAACACACCGACGCACACAAAGTCCAACACACAGTTGTGTCCACTTAGTGAAACAATAAGCAGGAACTAATAGCAAATACTTGTGCAGACTAACTTAAACGCTGACGAATCTTTTTTTTCCATTATGAAATCTGTCATACATCTTTATTTATTTTTTGTCAGATGGGTCAGGTGACATGGAGGATGCCTAATGTACCTTTATTTGTCAGTCTTACATGTATTATTTTCATTGTCTTATCAGTCTTGTTGGTGTGTCATCTGTAATTAGCCAGTTTATTAAAACAATTATGCATTATATTACCTGCCATAGAAAAGAATTTGCTACGCTTCTCATTACTCTTTTGCACTTTTGCATTACTCAATATCACAACTTTGAAATACATTATCACAAACTACCAGTTTACAATACAAACCATGGTTGACAGTCACACACTGAAATAAATCTCTATCCTGATGAGGACATACATACAATTTTGTTTTATTGTTTGAGTATAAACACATAGCCGACAACACAAAGCAAAGATGGAAGCCAGCCCGAAGAGGCTTCAAAGTGATCGTCACAGTGATTCTGCAGTAGAAACATGAACAGGTGGAAATGGACAATGCTACACTGACTGCTAATCACTGCCTTTGTTACCTGTTGAAGGTGCAGCTCTGGCTGCTGGATTGGTGTCAGCATGCACTCACTCTGGGTTCTTTGTTAGTCTTGCATCAGCATGCTGTCTGTGCAGGTGTTTGCAAAGGGACAATGTTGTGTTAGCAGTTTAAAGCACTTGTTTCTAAACTGGATACAGTTTGTACTTTACCATTACCCTTTTGTCCTTTTATGCAATAAAAATAAAAGCAATATCCCTATGTCCACTCCTCACAATATGTACACTACCTTTTTCCTCCTCTCTGCACACAAACTGAAATCAGCAGTTTGTAATGCAAGAGCAGGAAGAGAAGGGCATGTTTTTTTTTTTTGTTTTCTGTCTACCCATAATTGAAGAATCTTTGTAATACAAGTAACAATGTAATTGTAGCTGTGACATGATTACTAAGTATCACAAAGTCTAAACAACATTCAGACATAAAGACCAGTGAAGAACAATAGACAAAGAAATACAGCTCAGACTTTTCAGTTTTCTGTCTGTTTCAGGTCACCAGTATTTAGATCATCTCTCATAAGAAGAAAAACGAAGATATGTGAACAAACTGCAAGTTTTGGATGCAGTGCCAGTTATTTGAGCTTCTGCAAAGTGTCCTTGTCCTAGTTAGAAATTCATTATGAAGCTATTGTACATGTACATGAAGGTATTATTTTGCATGGCTTTAATGATAAATACTAAACTTACTGTACAAATAAATGCCAGCTAATTCTGAGAGGTCAGGTGGGAGCCATTCACAGATTTTTCATGGAATGACCCTCTACGTATTGCTATAGGCTGTAAACCCATGCAGTGGCTCTGTGTTGTACTGATAGACAGCATAAAGATTGTCTTTCTTACCCCCACTGGTTTGTGAAGTCCCATTCTGAAGTCTTAAGGTGAACACCTTAACCACTGACATCTTGGTGTTTTGAAACTGGAGGTCATTGGCTGTCAGTCTGCCAGTCACATGTTGTTAGCCATTGAACACACCCCTGATAATCATCTTTTCTGAAACGCAAAATTATCAAAGTTTACAAAATTGCCTTAAAGTGTCAGTCAGTATGTCGTGAAATGAGTGACTGACCCATGAACTTCATCAAAAAAAATGTTTACAGCGGTCCAGTCACACAGTCATTTTCCCACAGCTGCAACCCACAGGTATCGCCCCCTGCTGACTACTGAAAAGAATGCAGGTTATGAGGACCCTGCCTCTTTTGGCAGCTGGGCTGGCAGGTTGTTTTTGAATGTTTTGTGTTGCAGGTACTCAGTAGCTGTGGTATTATAGTGATCAGTGATTGGGCCCAGTGTTCCCTAGCAGAAAAGCTCACTCCACTTGCTCCCTCGGAGAGGAGAACAGCTCTGCTACTGATTGCCATGTGCTGTAGAACTATTTTGGTTTTTCTTTTTACCCAAACAACACCTCACTCACCACACTAGAACACATGCAAACATACCAGCACTACTGACTGACCTATTTTCTCTGGCAACTTTGTTTAGTTCTGCTAATTTCAAATAAAAGCTTTTGTTCTTCGGCTTGATTTATGGTTTCACCTCACGTTAAGCCAGATGTGACAAGGTTTAAGCCATTTCTGTGTTGGCCTTACGTTTCAGGCTCGGACGCTACGTCTGTGTGTGATACTATCTGTGAACAACTTTCCAGCATTTTGGCTAAACAGCCCTGGTGAAAAATAGCTGGCAGGTGGCAGAACAAACTAGAGAAATACACACACATCCAGATCACAATGGGGTCGGGTGTTTGGCCGAAAACAAGCCAACTATAAATGGAAAAAGTCAAGAGGTTCCAGGTGTCCATGAAAACATAGAAATAGATGACCATCTGACTTACAGCTATGCCTTGTAGTGATCAATCACCTCCCCCCCAAAAAATAAAAACAAACTAGTTTATAGAAAACAAGTAACCAGCTAGCATTTTAAAGTGAACCCAAGTTAAGAAGCATTAAGAAGCCATTACCATTACTTTTGGACAAATAATTAGCTCTTCTCTATGACAGTGTTTCGGTGTCTGGGTTTCAATGACCCAATTTATCAGAAAGGTGGGGGCTCAACAAATAAATAAGTAAAAAAATACCAGAGTTTATCAGCGTTCCTCAACACATGGTCGATGTCTTTGAGAAGGAGTGTGGTGTTACCAAAGTCCCTCCATCGCTCTAATTGTCGGAGTAAATGAAACACCACGATAAAGGATTAATTTGGCAGCAAGTTGGAATGTGTGGTTTCTTACATATCCTATTTTCTCCCTTTTTTTCTCCTCTTAAGCATTTATTTTCCACCATTGGTACCACTTTCACCCCTTTAGAATAACATTATTATCACAAGCATGAAGAGAGCCACAATTATTCACAGCCCGCTCTTTCTCAAGTTAGGAAATCGCCTTGAAAATTGGGCAGGCCTGCAGAGTGTTTGCCACTTAAGTCCCCATTCCTGTGCTTTTGAGATGTGTGTGTGTGCGTGCGTGCGTGTGTGCACGTCTGTGTATGTGTGTGTTTATACGTGGAAACTCCACTCCATGCACCCTGTCAGATCTCAGACCGTAACATAAACCAATTTTTCAACCTTTCATCATGTTAAGTAACAATAACAACAATCTAAGGAAAATAAGGGTATTAATAATATCAGAACCAAATGTGGTAAAAATCCAACTTATGTTTTTTTTTAGGGATTCCTAAACTTATGAACATTACTTTATACCAACTTGCACCTTTTTAGAGGTAAATGAGATATAGAGTTACTAAAATCCTATTTGGATATTATTGACCTGGCAATTACCCAAATTGCTAGCTGTAGCATTAGAAGAGCACACTCTTAAAGTTCAGTTAGAACTGGAGTCCAGCTCCAGCTCTGTTTTTTGGGTTGTGCGCCCCCCCCCCTTCTTTTTTTTTTTTTTTTTTTTTTTTTTTTTTTTGCTCTGCTAGGGTAAGGCCCGAGTCCTACTGGTTGGCCTGGCATCCAGATCAATTAATGGTCCGTATAGATGATTTAATCTTTATTTTTAGGGACCTTAGGTTTTAAAACTCTGCTAAGGAGTCAAAGGGCAGAAGGTCTAACAATCTTAGTTTATAAACTGTAGCATTTTATAGTTTTTTGATTGCATTCAGAACCACATTTCTTGATATTTTGAGTATTATCTTAAACTCTTGCTCTCTTCCACAGCATTTCTTTTGTTTTGTCTCTCTCTCTTCTTCTCCATTAGGGCAGATGGCTCCCCCTCCCTGATCCTGGTTCTGCTGCAGGTTTCTTCCTGTTTAAAGGGAGTTTTTCTTTCCCACTGTTGCCAAGTGCTTGCTCATATGGACATTTCATTGTTGAGGTTTTGTGTACTGTCTTTACCATACAAATAAAGCTATGATGTGACTGTTGTTGTCATTTTGATTTTGCACTAAATAAATAAATACAACTAATTTAAAATGTTATGAGGTATTAATGGAGACATCACTTAGACCAGGGACAGTGTTCAGATGTTTAATCACACATCAAATCTCTCAGTTATCCTTATATAAAAAAGAAGTACAACGTCAACAGTTTAGTTTTTTACTCTTGACCATTAAAAAAATACACTTAAAACATTTCTATTGTAGATGCTGTAAAACAGGAATTATTCTGTAATTTAATTGATTATCTATTACTTTGTTACTTTGGGGCAATATGATGCCGTTGAAGAGGTCTCTATCATCACCTCTTCACCAGTTTAGAGTTAAAAGTTCAAAATCTAGGCTCCTTGTCACATCTTTCAAAGCTGTCCTGTTGGCCAGATTGAATCTTTGGTCCCTGGGCCTTATGTTTGACACCCCTGACTTAGTCTTTGACATTTTAGAATTTTAAGTAATGTTTTTTGTTGTTGTTTTTATTATTCTTTCCCTTTTTGTCTTTGAAAAGGTTCTTCCACTTCACTGCAGTTCACTAATATTTTTCTGCTCTACTTCACTTCAGTCATTGGAGTATTGAATGATGACATATTGACTCTTTGAATTGTATGGTTTTTGAAGCTTGTGATCTCCTTTTATTGTGTACTATTTGTTTTAAGGTTTGTGTGCTGTGTTCAATTAAAAACTGTAATACACAACTTTCAGACCCATTTTTACAAAGCCACTTGCATCGATGAAGCCAGCAGATATTTAACTTGCTGATGAAGTAAAAACAGAGAAGCGAGTGCCTGTGAGAGACTTGGGTCTTCTTGTTTTATTTTCAGTTTTTAGGCTTTCTCTTCACTTATTTCTAAACTGACATCACATGAAATAAAAGAACAAAGGTGTAAAGACAACTTCCTCAAAAATGCAACACATTTGACATGGTGTGACCTTAATCTGTTGCACCAGCTCTCCGGACCCACAGTCCTGTTTGTTTAAGGTAGTTCTGACACTACAGGACTTCAGATGCACTTTAAGTGCTGTGGTTTAAAAGCAATTCAGTACATGACTTGTGTTAGCCTGAGTAATGCATTACTACAACCTACGTCACACATGCAGTAAACACATTCAGGACTTTTTCATTGAGAACAATTTGACAATTTTAGTATCCTCAACAAATCTCTATTTGTTGAGCAACTTTCTCTATTTTACAAGTCCAAAGACTCTGCTTATACAAAGCTGGCCTCTCGTTGTTTAGAAAAGTGAATTATATTGTATCCCTTAACTTCTGGCACAGTGTCACTTTATCTTGGATTCAAAGCAGAAATGGCCTAACAATAAGGAAATGATGTCATAATATACAGAGAGTGGGGTCAGCTCAGAAACGGTGGACACTGAACAGACTGTTTGTTGACAAATCATAAAACTGAAGTAAGAAAGCAGGACTGGGCTATCACCCACACACACACACACACGTAGCTAATGGACTGCAGCGCTGTGTGGGCATACAGAACCCAGATGACTCTGTTTATCTTCCACGTCTGTACTTTATTGCTCTGTATTTACTTATCAATAGCATCTGGTGCTGCAAAGTTTAATCAAAAGTGTTTATTCGGCGTACCAGCACGCAAGTAATTATTATTCGTTAGAGATAATTTTTCCTTTTTTACTATAACTTTAACCCTATAATTAAAGAACATTTACAGATTTGCTATTTCATTGTATCCATTTTTACTCTCTTTCAAACACCAAAGCAACAAATAATCTCACATGCTAAAAGAATGCATGCATCATTCAAAACACTAATTTTTGTGCTATGTGACACTGCCGACATGCTTAGCTCATAGCAGCAGAGGTGTTGCCAGATCATTAAACAAAATTTAATATTAGACAAATATAATACAAGTAAAAACTATTTGCAGTTACTTATTAAGTTTGTTATTAAGGGGGGAAATATCCAAATCTACATGGTCCTCTGTAAAAAGGTGATTGCCCCCTAAACCTAATTACTGGTTGGGCAACCCTTAGCAGCAACAACTGCAGTCATTTGCAATGACTGGCAATGAGTCTTTTACAGCACTTTGGAGGAATTTTGGCCCAATCATCTTTGCGCGATTGTTTTAATGCAGCCACAATTGAGGGTTCTCAAGCATGAACCAAATTTTAAGGTCATGCCAGAGCATCGTGGCTCAAGAGTTGAGAGTTCGCCTTGTAATCAGAAGGTTGCCGGTTCGAGCCCTGGCTCTGACAGTTTCGGTCGTTGTGTCCTTGGGCAAGACACTTCACCCGTTGCCTACTGGTGGTGGTCAGAGGGCCCGGTGGCACCAGTGTCTGGCAGCCTCGCCTCTGTCAGTGCGCCCCAGGGTGGCTGTGGCTACAATGTAGCTTGCCATCAGCAGTGTATCAATGGGTGGATGACTGGATGTGTAAAGCGATTTGGGGTCCTTAGGGACTAGTAAATCGCTATACAAATACAGGCCATTTACCATTTTACCATCTCAATCGGATTCGGGTCAGGACTTCGGGATGTTTTGGTAGACAGCAGAAGGCATGGTTCCATTTACCACAGCAAGTCTTCCAGGTCCTGAGACAGCAAAACACCCCAAGACCATCACACTACCACCACCATATTTTACTGTTGCTATGATGTTCATTTTCTTAAATGCTGTGTTGCCTTTATGCCAAATGTAATAGGACACACACCTTCCAAAAAGTTCAATTTTTGTTTTATCAGTCCACAGAGTATTTTCTCAAAAGTCTTGGGGCTCATCAAGGTGTTTTCTAGTAAAACTGAGGTGAGTCTTTATGTTCCTTTTGCTCTGCAGTGGTTTTTGTCTTGGAACTCTGCCATGCAATCCATCTTTTTCTTATGGTGGAGTAATGAAGAGGCAAGTGAGGCCTGCAGTTCTTTGGATTTTGTTTTGGGGTCTTTTGTGACCTTTGAATTGTTGCTGTTTTCTTGGGGTAATTTTGGTCTGCCAGCCACTCCAGGGAAGGTTCACCAATCTTCCCTGTTTCTGCCATGTGTGGATAGTGGCTCTCACTTAAAACATTTAACTGTGACAAACATACAGAAAACAGAAAATCAGGAAGGGAGAAATGAGAAACAACACAACCTAAGTAATACCCTAATCACACTCACACTCACTCACACACACACACACTTGAACACACATTGTTCCTTTGGGATCAGAGCTCATTCATGAGTCTTATTATGCCAAGGTTTTCAGGTTTTCCCTTTTGATGTGTCATTGTGTTTCTCAAGCCTTTTAGGTGGTTTTCTTCTTTTCTGAGTAATGTTTCATGATCACCCCACCACCAACATCCCCACACAATCACACACACAAGCACGTGCACTCACACACACAGCACCTCCTCAGTCTCCTCACTCCTGCACCGGCCCCAAACACCCACTTCACCTCTAGTATCCCTTATGGCACTAATGATGCCATGTTGTGCATTTGTCTTATTTTCTGAGGCATTCCTCTACCTCTGGACTCACTTGGGCAGGTTCTTTATGCTATTCAGAGCTGACTGATTCCAGATTTGTGGAGATGAATCACGGTTAGTTGTGCGTGAGAAGAGCCAACCATTTGTTAACTACTTTCAAGGTTTGTTTGTCTTACTCATCTGTGCTCACGTATGAGGGAGCAGCAGAAACTGAACAGCATGGATACTGGATAAATAGATGTTTCATTTCATTGTTTTCAGCTGGTGAATTTCAGCCTTTAGATTGATTTTACATCAATTTGGTTCTACTATTTGATGTGTTCATTCACTATATTATCCTTTAAACTGTTAATTAATTTATGACCTGTCTAACTCAGTTACCTTCCGCTCGTTCTTGCCTTAAACATGAATCTATAGCCCACAACAGTAAACTAGTTTAATTAAACCCAAACTTCACCTGATCCCCACATGTCACAGCTAAACATCTCAGCCGAATCCCACATCGGCTTCCTCCTGATTCCCCATGCAAGATGCATATGCAGATTGCAACATGAGCTCTTGTGAAAATAAAGGCACTTGTGGTGAGGGGTCTGAAAAGTCTCCTGAAGTGGTATACTCTGCGGCCTAATTAACATGCCATAGGTGTTAATTGGCAGCTGGCAGCAGTCAAAGCAGTAGCAGGTGAGCAGCAGTGCTTGTTGAACTTAGATGCACTGAATAGCATAGGGAGCGACTGAAGGTCTACATGGCAGTGATTTGCAAATCAATGCCCATGGCTGGAGGTTAATTTGGATGTGGAGAAGTCTGACATCATGTTCCCAACCCCATTCAAGAGGTTAAAGCAGCATTTTCCCTTCTCCTTCTTTTCCTTCTTCTTCTTTGTTTCACGTCTGCAGAATTTCATTAACATTATAATCTGATCATTTTCTGAACACAGTAATAAGAGTTTTCATAATCACCTTTCATTATGTAGTTCACATTTTAATGTTGAGCAGTGCCACATGTTCACTTTTAATTAAAAAAGCAGTGATTTAGAAACAAATGTATCACATAAACGTAATTTTCTTCTGTGATGTAATCTACCTGCTAAAAATGTAAAGGAATATCTGCAAAAGGTCAATAAAGGCCTTCATGCTACACCATTCTGGCACTGCAGTGAAGCAGGGTGTGATTAGACTTCCATTATTAATGGGAGGCAATAATAAATACATGCGGATTATCGGAAATTTACTTTAGGTAAATACGGAGCCATCTGTTAGGTGTTAAACTCATTAATTGCAGGTTCCCACATTACTGCAATTAGTCAGCACAAACAAAAGTGTAGCCTGTTTTTGCTCTCAAAAATGGCCTTTCATTCATTTGCTTGCATCGGCAGTCTTATGACCCGATTTAATGAGATTTAACTAATTTTGGGGAACTGTGCAAATCAATATGAAAAATCTCTCAAAAAATAACGTCAGTCAAAAATATACAGAGTTGATAGAAGATAGAAGAGATTTTAATCATAATGCACCCGCTGGGTGTCATTCTAAGAAGCTTCAGAGACTCAGCTTTTCCCCACGAGGAACAGGAAAAGTGGCTCTGCCTCTCGGTGTCCTCCTCTCGGCCCTCGGGGGAGCTGTGGCCCACATTCACGGTCTCCACATCATAGTTCACACCGAGCTACAAGAACACGACCAGTCAGTAAGGAGGCAGAGCAAAAAACGACCTGCAACCATACACAAATATTGCGTGCAGCGACAGCTCTGAGCCAATAGGCATGCGTGAGATAAACCCTGCAACCAGACTGAGCCCACCTATGTCGTGACTGTCTTATTATAGTGGCTATTAACTTTATTGTCACATTTTAATTTTTAATTATTATTCTTTTTTTTAATGATATATCTAAATAGCTACATATTTTTGATTTTATTGCGCAACCCCAAAATAAAAATAACATATTTGGAAGAATATCATTACGTAATAATGTTTAAAAGGTTTAGCAGAAAAGTAAAAAAAAAAGAAAAAGTTTCCCTGCTGGACACAAGACCTGCAGTTTATTTTTAGTACAAATACACGCGCTACTGAGTTCAAGTCCAAGTAGCAAGTGTACACTTGATTATTGGATTAAATCCCAAATAAATCCAAAATCTCACCTCGTGCACAATAATAAAAAACATCAATCAGTCAATAATTTTTTCTAACGTTACCAAAAGCAACAACAAAAACCCTCCACTGGAAAAAAAAAGTTCCTCTGTCGAAAATCTCATTTCTGCTCCATCAGTCTGGCAGACTTGGAGCCGTACTTTTCTGTTTGTTTTCGAACCTTTTGCAAGTCTTTGATCTGATGAGGGAGAAAAAATGTGAGTCGCATGTAGTGTGTTTGGCAGTGAAGGAAAGGAGAACTGCTTCCTTCGCTTTGGGGCAAAACACACTCGTCCCTTTCATCAATTAGCCTACCTCCCACCACGACTCAGCCCCACATGAAGCCCTCCACCCAACACACACCTCCACCCAACCACCACCCCCAAAACATATTCACTTCAGACTACGGCAAAACAAAGCATCCATTTTTAAACAGATTTTTCATCAGCTTGACTGTTCGGCATTAATATTTTACTGGTGACGGTATAAAGCCAAGCAACACAGTTTAGACCCACGAGTCACATATGGTTGCTTCTGGGCGCGTGAGCCTGAATGGAGAGGGAAGAAAAAAAAACCGAATTTCGTCGATTTATTAAATTACAAAGGTGTGTTTGTTTGTTTGTTTGCCAACCCCTTTGCCCTAAAAGCATTGCTTATTTTTTTCTTTTTCGTTCTTTCTTTTTTGTTTTTTTCCTCCCCCACGGGCCATTATGAATAATTAGGGCACAAACACACAATCCTGATTAAGGGACACAGGAAAGGTCTGCTGTATGCTGAGGAGCTTGTGCCGATGCCAAACTGTAAACCGTAAGCAGCTGTAAGCGATTAATAATTAATATACCGGTCGCGCATGGGCGATGCTGGCTGCATTTCCGGGATGAAAAAAGGAAAAACAAAAAACAAACAAAAAACCCAGTGTCAATCAAATAATAGCGATAGCCTGTTGTGTTATTTTGTTGTTTCACGTAAAAAGGCAAAAGAAAAAAGTGCTTAAAATAGCTGTGTACTGTTGTTCTACAGTTTGTCATTATCAATATATTTTGGGTTAAAATATTCTATTCAGCTACATTCATTGTGCCCCAGAATCAAAAGAGTGAAGTTACAAGTAGGGCCTAAACTCAAAGCTACTTTCTCCGCTTTGAAAAGTAAACAAATCAAGGAAAATATGTTCACTTGTTTTAAAACAATGTAAAATAAAGTATTACTGCTAAATTTTTGGACGATTTAAAACTTTATTTAAACAGTTTTTGTTTGAAGAACACAACAAATCAAACATTTCGCGAGCAGGGTACATCTGCTCTTTTCACCTTTCCATATACTGTGCACAGGGAGGATGTGAATTTTCACAATAAAATCTTTTGTTTTCTTTTTTTTAATAGCAATTGTGATGCTAAAAGTACACGTAGCCTTTCTTAAAGCGACCCTTTGGATATAAAACATTGCAGTTCTGCAAGGACAGGCAACACCCTACGTTTACGATTAATTCCACGAAAATAATCCATGAAAAGGCATCACAGCTTGGCTCCACTCCGGCAAGAGCTGCTAAACTCCTTCTAATCAGGCCAGTTTGCAGAGTTTGAACTGGAAGAGCTCCAGTCAGCAGGTTTACCTCAGTTGAACTAAAAGAGCACTGCGACCGCTTCACCTCTGTAAATTCAGCAAATTAAGAAAAACATCACTGAATTACGTAGAAAACTTACACACTTTTAATAGTAGGATTTGGATTTATAGAAATTAAATTATGTACTGATTTTTTTTTAATAACTCTAATCAGGGCATTGAATCGTTACATTAAAACTAAGAGTGTGTCATTTGAAAAAAAAAATCATCCTTAGAATTAAATGGTTTCATTTTAGAGTACAGTCTTAAAATTGTTCCGTAATTACACGGTTTGTAATGCGGAGAAGGAAAAAAACGAAAAAAGAAAAACTTTTATCACCGGTGTCACCAGGTGTTTCTTGACAGAAGGCAGTGATGTGCCTTGATTTTCAGTGATTTGTCAAACACTTGTTTCCAATTTCTGAAACACATAAAGTGACAGCGACAGCCTTCGCTCGGTGTATTTGCCCTCTTCGTCTTAAATAAAGTTTTAGAGGTGGGTGAGAGGTTAAAATAACTCGTAAAGTGAACGTTTTCGATGCGCGCACACCCGCAGGAGTCCAGAGAGGAGGATTTTTTTTCCCTTTCTGCTCTTTCCCTCGGTGGATGCATGCTGATTTTAAGTTTTAAAGCCTGTGACAAAGCATGAAGGAAATTCCATTTTCCCTGTGGGAGCCCACGGGTGCCCGCTCACAGAGAAGCTGGAGGTTTTTTTGCGAGTAGAAATGTTCCCAAGATTGTTATCGGTGAAATGATCCCATCGATGCGGTCCTGGTTAACAGATGACTTCAGCAGTGATCTGATAGGCCGAGCCGGGCCACTCCGCTGAAAAAGATAAGGTGCGTTTGGGACGTGTTTGTTTCTGTGTTTAGTCAGATTTAATGGCAACATAAACGTATCTTGAAACCCCATAATGAATGGCCATTAGGACTACAAAGGTTTTCCAAATGGTGCGCGTTCAAGGGCATATTTTAGTGTCATATCAAAATTACAACTCGAGTAAACCAATTTTCTCCACACGGGAATAAACACAGACTCAAGTGAACCGCAAAGATCAAGCTGGAGAAATATCACAAAGTGTTTCCCAAACTGAAGCAGACTTCTCGAGCAATTAAGGGCGTTTGGCTTTGAATGGTAAAGGAAATAGCTTTCCTTGCTGTTAAATGTCACCAGAAACGCGCCTGAGGCATAAAGTGACCACTTTGTTTTTGTTTTGTGTGCTCAAATCCCTCCTCGAAGCTTCCTGCGCTGGCTGATGGGACTCAGAGCGCGCTCAACGTAGCTCATTTCATTAATAAATAATGGGCTGACTTAAGGTGGGAACTGCTATTAGAAGTTTGGCACAGTTTTGGCAGTTTTTTTTAATGCTATTTTTAGGTTATAGCGTCAAGATGCATTTCAGTTCTTTGAACTTTGACCCAAAAGGGCCAAACGGGTCACCCTTTTCCTTTCCTCTCAGCCCTGATTAAAACCACACAAATTCAGCTTAAAATCACTTCACTGCCTCATCAGAGACATACTATAATAATGCAACAAGCTGAAAGCTCAGATAGGTGGAAAGAAATGAGATAGACCCATATGCATAAACACAACAGTGTTATTATCATTATTATTTCTTGTTAGGCATTCAGAAACCTCTTTAGGCCGTTTTAGATCAGCTTTATTGACCAAAGCATGTGCACACATACAGGAAACTGGGCTCAGGCTATTTCTTTGCTCTACTGTGTTGGTATAAATTATGGAATAACTACGGGATGGGTAGCTAGTTGTTATATACAAGGTGAGGATTGAGGAATGAGGATTAAATATATTGGAACAAACTTGGATTTAAAGATTGGTGTCTGCAGGAATCCCCTCAGGTTAGAGAGATAGCTGTGTTTGGAGGACCTTCTTAGCAGTCTTTGCCTCACTGCCCTTTGACCCCCAAACCACCCTCTTTAGTGAAGGAGCGTAATCCACCTAAGATGGATTTGAGCAAACAGTGTAATCCACAACACTTAGCCGTTTGTATGCCGTCTCACTAGCGTTATGCTCCCCCCTGCCCTTGCTGTTATGACTGCGTTGCTGTAAGTGAGAGGGCTTTCTCTCTTCACAGAGGAGCCAGTGAACTGTATCTGTGCTGCTCTGGTGATCCCGTGCATTGTAATTTTACTGCGCAAACTGCGACCGTGCTGTCTTCTGGCTCTGTTTTGCTTCAGTACAGCTGTGTTTGTGGCCCTCGCACCTCTGCCCTCGCCCGCCTCCCCGCCGTCCTCCTCCTCCTTTTCCTTAAAAAAGTTCATCAATATTTTGCTAGACCTTTGACTTGACCCGCACAATTAAACAATGGGATTTTGGGTACACTAAATGGCCTGGCTTTGCTACAGAGGGCAGACTAATGAGAGGATGTCGTCTTTAGTTTATGGTTCAGTCCAGAAAGCAGCGGAGCGGAAAAACAACCCGACGTTCCATTGAGCTGCCTCACGCAAACTTCTCAGAGCAGGGGCACTTAGACTCAGGCTGGGTTTTCCAGTGTCGTTTACCTTCATTCATTCATGCAGCCCGGCACCCTCCACCTTCATCTTTTCTCCACCAGCTTAAGCATACTCTGCTCTCTGATGTTTCCTTTTTTTAAAAAAAACCTAAGAGATGTAGGAGAGTACAGGCACTATTGCTGTGCATGTGCTATCTTATAAGTGTGTGTGTGTGAGAGAGAGAGAGACAGAAAAAAGGAAGGTGAGTTAGAGCAGGGCTGTTTTTTGTATGTTTAGCTGTGTTATTGATGTATTTTTCCCTCGGTCTTGCCAGTGTTGCTTTTTTCAGTCTCTCAGCTGGAGTAACAACTAACTGCAGAGCCACTTTTTATTAAAAGCTCTGACTGTGGCTCTTTTCTCGACCAGCAGTCACACAGGTATTAAAAAACACTGCATGCGAGGAGTGGCATGTGAGTACGTTTACTGTAAAATTGCCCTGTGTTTAAACCCAGTTCACCCAGTTTCAAAACTATTGCACCACCAGTCACATTCCTCCATGTTTCAGAGGTGAACATGGCAGCTTTTCACTACTCTATATTATTTGACATCTATAGTTTCTAATGCGTTTTAAAGATTAGGGTTGTATATATTAAACACAATATGGGCTCATAAAATATGATGTAACGTTGTGGATTATAGCCCTTGCTTTTTCTCTGGTGAGATTGCTATTTTTGAAGGATTTTTAGAGTGCTAAAGCGCAGTAGTATTTTTTTTTTCTTGACTACTCAGTAATCTGTAGAAGATTCCCATTGTTTGTTTGTTTTTTACAACTTATTTAAGAGTTCTGACCCCCAGGTTGGAAACAATTACCTTTTTATGAAGTAGTTAAAATTAACACCAAATGGTCATCAAAGTTAACACTTGTATGATCATTTTAAATTATACAACACTGACTTGAACAACCTAGGAAACAAGGACTCTAAAGTGAAAGCTTAAATTACTCTCTGTTGCAACATGTGGGGAAGGGGAAGGTTTTATATACTACAAATGACGAAAAATCTACGAATATATATGTTAAAAACATTCAAAATATAAATACCAGATAAAAGTTGTACTTGCTCAGTGACAGTGGAAGTTACTTAAGTACCACTTAAATGGATTTCAGGCTAGTTGACGTCACAAAGTGCTCTTGTAGACATTAAATCTGAGCTCTCACATACAGCATCCATTTGTAAACAACACTAAGTTATATTTTTGTCTGTATTTGTATAAAACTGTTTCAAAGTGCATAGGCCTTCTTGTTTCCCGGTAATGTGCTTATTGTTTAGTATAATGTTAAAGTTTGGAATCGAGCGATGCAGCTGCAACACTGTGCTCTGATGGTTTTCAAGAATGAAGCTGAGCAGGCACCGCTCTGCACCCAAATGATTTATTAGTGCATCATCTGTATATTTATGTAGCCTAATGTCACTGAATCTATCACTGCCACACTAATGTCACAATAGAGCGGTGTGTGTTACTGTTATACATCTAAATGTCAGTCATATTTTTTCTAAAGCCCCCTCCCCCAAAACACTTCCGCCCTATGGTTTGCATGCATGCTCTCCATCTCCATCCTCTGGTTCAATCTTTCGAGGAACCTCCTCCCAGAGAAACAGACTCGATATTTTTCGCTCTAATAATCTCTCACAAATGCTCTGTGTGGCTTCAGTGTCCCTGTGTGCTCAATGCACGAGATGTCTCATATGGGACTCGCTATATAACCACACAGTCAAATAAACATAACACGCACGCACGCACACACGTCTACACAGCACCTTAGCTGCGCTCCTTTGCCAGAAACGTTATCTTTACATTATCATCTTGACATCTCAGTATTAGCTCTGCCATGTCTTTCATGATATCCAGATACATTTGCACATCTTCCTAATGGGCCTGAAGGTACCGTGCTTTATTCATGTCATGATAAAAGCCCTGGAATTACTCACCTGGTGTGTTAGCTGAGGGCACACACACTGCATGAGAAACAGTGGCGACAAAAGACTGAGATGAATGGGTTTTGGAGAGGAGGAGCCGCTATCTCAAAAAGAGTAGGGAGGAGGGTGGTGTCACAGAGATGGGGTGTGTGTGTGTATGTGTGTTTGAGATGAAAATAGACAAAACACATTATGGGTATTATGTGATTTTGTGCTAATGGGAGCTTAGAAGACCTGTCTGTCTTGGAGTGAGAAGGGGTGGGGGCACGGTGCTGACTCGTGAGCTCTCTCAAAGCGAGCGTCCTAGAGGAGTTGCACACTTCTCAGCAACAAAGCTCAGAGGACAGCATGTACACCAACATAACTGATGGAGTCCCGATGAGAGGAATAACAAGAGCATTAAGCATTTATTAGGGAAAAAAAGCTGTCAAAAATAAGGAAACACATCATTTGGCAAACCTCAAGAGTTCAGAGTGGATCATTTGCCGGTGGCTCAGTGTGCTCACTGGCATTTTTCCCAAGCCGCGGGTTCATTACCGCTGAATCAGTTACAGCAGACTGACACCCAGACTTCAATTCATACACCTCCCCTTTTTGTGTGCCAAGATGGCTGGAAATCTTGCTTAAATGAATCAGGCAGCTTACAGTCCTGTGACTCCAGATGCAGGAAAAACACACCTAAATGCTTAACCCGCTTTTGCTCTTGTCAGTCACTTTTATTAAACGGTCATTTGAGAAGTTCACATTCACCCCCATGAAAAAAAGAGACATCGAAATATCACCGTTATGTCAGATGCTGAAAAAAAAATATCAAAGTGTATGTTTTGGGTTATAGGTTACTGCACTTTTTGTACAGGACCTGAATCTGTGGACACTCCAAGAAATAACACAGCACACACTGGGTTTTTCTCTTTCCCTCTTTTTCTCCAGTCTTGTGGTGAGATAATGATGTACTAACCAAAGCTGCAGGTGTTCGCTTCTACTACTGTTGATGAAACATGATGTTTTATTCAGTTCTCAGCAAGAAACCAAATATTCATGTTTCCCGGTTAGTACATTTTAATACATTAAAGTGAATGCTTACTGGAAGCACCAATGCAATGTGCAAAATTAACTGCAAAGCAACAGCAAAATCAGCATCATAATAATGTCTCATAGATGAAAACATATGCCGCTGTGGCCCTTTGGAGGGAAAATGATTGAGAGCCACAATTGAAAGAGGAAGTGAAGAAGGTCAAAATGTGATCTTTTTTTTTTTTTTAAGCATCCTCACCTCTGCTATTAGCCAGTGGTAGTTTCTTAACCGTTTTGGTCTCAAATCAAAGGCCTGTTCAGCTGAGTTCCCCTAGTCCAAATTGAATTAGACTAAAATTACAGCATGAGGTCATGGCTCCTTGGCAATGGACTCAACAACTGAGGAAAAAAAGGGGGTTAGCAAAAAAAAAAAAAAGATTTAAAAAACCTTTGAAGAGCATGGTTTGGTATAGAAATAATCATAAAAAATAAAGAAAATTATATTTACTGAAGTATGTCAAAGCATGTTAAAGCCAGAAACCTCAAAGTGGGAGGACTATAGCAGGAATTTTATGGAAGCAGCCAGTTTAGGCATTCTTGTGATATTCCCAAGGAACTAAAGATAGCAGGGCCATAAAGTACACATAAAAGCTTGTGCGCAACAAAGGCATACGTGCAGAGGGCCTTATGAGTTAATGTTTGTACAGATAGGTGCCTAAAATATCAGATGTGTTACATTGTTTTTACAGTGATGGCCACTGGCCCTTAAATTATGTGATCTTGCAAAATGATTGTGGTTTTGCATAAACAGTATATTGTGATGATGGCAGCAAGCAGGAAAGAGGAGAAGAAAATTCATCACTGTTCTCACATTGGCGTAAAAGCAGCGTACGATGGTGGAAGGTTTGTGTTTTTTCATTGTGCTGTGCCTGAGTTTTAAAAGCATTTAAGTGCAGGTTCCTTTACTTTGCTTGTGGTTTGCCTTTGTCCAACAGCCTCACTTATGGGGATTTTAAAATAAACATCCTGGGGCATCACTCACCACAACACCTTCATATACAGCAGGCTCTCTGGAGGATGATGTAGTCCTTCACTGGCTTTTAAGAGCCAGTGTTGGATGTTGAAGTGTGGTGCTGCTCCCGCTTTCTTTCAGGCAGTCCAGGGCTACATTCAACTCAAATTAAAAAAGCAAAAACAGGTAGCCCTTTTGTTACCTGAACATTGCAATGTTAACAGATTTATTAATTACATCAAACAAGTATACATAAAAGCCTATAGTCCATTGTTGCAAATTAATTCATGAATAGGTTCTTTGGCATTTAAAAAAAAAAGTTTTTAAATGTTTTTAAAACATTTTTATTGATCACTTTAATAACAGAAGAGGAGGTGAAAAGAACAAGAAAAACAACAACAACAAAACCAACAAAAAAAGCCCTTACTGTTTTTTAAACTTTTATTTATTTTTTTTGCAGCATGACAGTGAAAGCGTCAATCACAAAAAACAAACAAGAAATGGTGTGCCCACCATACCGATCTACTCCACCCACTCTAGCCCAGTCCAGAGGTACCCTATTCCTGTCCATTTGAGTTGAAAGAAAAAAGAACGTCAATGAAATACAAAATAATTAAACAAATAGAAAAAAAGTAAATAAATAAACAACAAAAAAAGAAAAATTGGAGAGGTTGGAGGGTGTTCAGGAAAGGAGAATGAGGCGTTAGAGGCATTACAGAAGTGAATGCAATAGTTTCAGTTTCAGGAGTAAATTCAAAACGTGCACATATGGGATTAGGAACAATATCTCTTTGGAAAATTTTACTGTAAGCATCAAAAATGTTGGCCCAAAGTGAATTCAATTTAGGGCAGGACCAAAAGATGTGTATATGGCAGGGGTGTGAAACTCCAGGCCTCGACGGCCGGTGTCCCGCAGGTTTCAGATGTGCCCATGATCCAAAACAGCTGATTTAAATGGACAAATTACCTCCTCAACATGTCTTAAGGTTCTCCACAGGCCTGGTAATGAACTATTCATTTGATTCAGGTGTGTTGACCCAGGGTGATATGTAAAACCTGGCGGACACCAGCCCTTGAGTGCTGGAGTTTGACGCGTCTGGTATATTGTCTACTGGTTGGCCTTTGCAGCAAGGGCATGAAGAGCCCATCTAAGGACCTGCATTGGTCAAATGTGGTCTCATTACAATTTTAAGTTGTATCAACCTGTGCCGGGTGCACAGGGATGATGAGTGTACTAACTTTATTACTGTCTCCCAAATATCATCTGTTATTTCCCTTCCAATGTCGATCTCCCACAATCTCCTAACATCCTGTAAGGAATCAGGACTGATAGTGCATATACTGTTATAAAGAATGGAAATCAAACCCTTATGATATGAGGGTGTGAGGATGTGGTTGATAATATTAATAATATCAGAGTTGGGATGCTTTGAAATAAATAAATGAATTTTGGTAACACTATTATTTCGATTAGATTAATTCGGCCTTGGATTGAGGAAGCTTGGCCCATCTACTCATATCTTTTTTACATTTTTTAAATAAGATGCCAAATTGTTTTGTGAAGAGGTGAAGCCAGGTGTGATCTCAACTCCAAGATATCTGAAGCCCTTCCTAACAGCTCTAAATGGGAAATAGTAATTTGAAACATGATTTGATTGAGGGGGAACATTTCACTTTTCTCAAAATTTATTTTGTCTCCAGAGAGTTTCCTTAATTGGGCTAATGTGTTGAGAATTGCTGGGTATGACTTCAATGGGTCTGCAACATATAAGATAATTTTATCTGCCTGAGGAGATAATTTATGCAAGACGCTCCCACATTCTATACCCAGGAAGTCCTTTGATTGTTGATGATTGCAGTGGCAAAAGGTTTGATGGCATTTTCAAAAAGTAAAGGAGATAGGCTAAACCCCTGACATGCACCTCTTGTAAAGAGAAATATTTAGATTGTTGCCCATTGATAATTACTGTGGCGACAGGCTGGGTATAGAGCAGCTTTATCCAGGAGTTAAAAGAATCTTTAAAGCCCAACGCTTTCAGGGTAAAAATTAAATATTACCACTGGACATGATGAAACACATTTTCAGCATCTAGTAATATAACCATTTCAGGGGAATAGGATGGAGATGAGTAAACAATATTAAAAAGATTTCTAAGATTTGAACTAGAGTGCCAGTTTAAAATAAAACCTGTCTCAAAATCTTGAATAAGATTTTATAATCTATGTTAAGTAGTGAAACTGGCTGATAGGAAGCACACTGGACTGGATTTATACCTGCTTTTGGTAGGCGTGTAATAGCAGCCTGCTGTAAGGTAGGTGAGAAGATGTCCTTATGACAGAAATTCATTGAACATGGCTTGTACCAGTGGGCATAATTCTCATCCAAATTTCTTGAAGAAATCTGATGTATAACTGTCTGGACCAGGAGTTTTTCTGCATTTTAGGGATTTAATAGTCTGTAGGATCTCTGAGTTAGAAATCTCACCTCCCCATGGATTATTATATTCAGATGGAAGAGGAGGAAGGCTAAAGTTATCAAAGAAATGGTGCAGCTGAGAGAGAGTCGTCAGATTCAGAGCTTTATAACTTGCTGTAATATTGTTTGAAAGTTTTGTTAATTTCCACTGGGTTTATGAGAGGAACGCCTGTTTGGCTATAAATTTTAGGAATAAATGAGAAGACTGGACTTTTTGTACAATTATGTACAATGAAAATATTTATAATTCTAGCATATTGGATAAGGGCTTCACGTTTATACAATGATCCTTCTAGCATGATATTAAGCACACAGTTAAAGTCACCACCTATTATCAAGTTTTAACTATTATCGATGGGTATGGAGTCAAACAGCTTGTTGAAAAAGTTACAGTCATCATAGTTTTGGTGTACACATTGACCAAAATAACAGGACTGGCAAATAATAGACCTGGAACAATGACAAATCTCCTGTTTGTATCAGCAACCACCACTTTAACTTGGATTGAGATGTATTTAAATGAGGTTAGCTGTTCCACTGGCTTTAGCATTGAACTGTGAATGAAATATCAATTTCTGTTTCTCACAGAAAAGCTATGTTTGAATTTACTTGTTGTAAATATGTGATTCTGTCTTTTTACCCAACTTCAGCATTTCCAAGTTGAACATGCCCTTTGATTACACGTGCTAAGATGATAACAGCAAATTCAACTTACCTGGTTATTCCAGTTAATAAAACCTGCCCAGTGTGTTTAGCTGGTCTCTTTCTTCAGTCCCCTTAATTTCTATTCTATCTAACTTCATGTATTCAGCAGAATTCTAATTGTGAAATTGTGACAACTGGGGGCTCATCCAGGATGTTCAGATTCATTAGACAGCTTGTAGGAACTGAGCTAAGCTTTTGCTACCTAAGGACTGCAATCTTAACAGATAAACAGAATTTTGTTCCGACACACCTAGCAAGTAGGAAAAAAACATATATCAAAGCATGGTGTCCACTGTTCCACATGAATTGACTGAAAAGTTCTTCAGAATTTTTAAAATTAACATACACCTTGACAATATTTGCTGAGAGGGTAGCAGAGGGTAGCTTGCCTGGGTCTCCCAGTGTATACGAGCTGGCCAGTGTGTTTACTTTGTGTCTCACTTCAGCCACCTCACTTCTCTTTTACCTAAGTTAATATATTCATCGAAATTTGTGACAAATGGGGGCACATCTGGAATAATTAAGTTCCTTAGACAACTCTGAGTTAAACTAAGCCCAACATTCATGCGACAACTTGATGCAACCTACTCTTTGCTACAAAGCAGTGGACAATGGGTTAATTGCTTTATTTATTGTAGGAACTTCTGCTATGTGATTAGCTTGGTATGATGACTCGCAGAGCTTTGTTGATGGGTGGTCAGATTGTTTTATTGCTCTGACAACCTGGCAATAAGCCTACAACACAGCAACATACACAAATGCACCTAGTGTGTAAACTGTTAGCATATATGCAGGTGAAATAAATACAGTACTGTGCAATAAAGTACGTGGGAAAAGGCCACGAATAAGCAGATGGAAAGTTGAAAGAGGCAACTGCAAAATCTGTCTTCTTTAACTTCAAGTTTAGTTGGAGAAACAGCCAGTAGACCACAGACAAAATGTCCTTGGGGGCTTTGCCGGGTAATTGTAAGTAAGATAATTTAAAAATTGACTTTAAACCAAAGTGGAAGCCAATGTAATGAGGCTGACTAACGTGAGCGTGCTCTTTTGGTATTTTTTAGAAGACTTCTCTTCAGTGGCAGCTACACTCTTCAGTACACACCGGACAAGCAACCTCCCCCAGAGATCACCCCAAAATCCATTACAGCATGTCCTTTACACTTACACTGTACTGGACCTATGACCAATACCTGATATGAGCTTGACACTGAATGGAAAAACACAGTTTTTCAGTTTTACTTCTTTTTTTTCCCCCAGCCATTACAGCTGAAGTAGATATGTTTTAATTAGTGTGTGTTTACTCTGTGTGGGCAGAAGTGTTCTTGTCAAAGTGAAGTTAAATCAGTCAGTGCAGCACAGTGAGGTGCAGCACTGGGGAAAAAAAAGTAAGATGTTACCATTCACGACTGGCTTTTCTGTTTCTACCCACAGCTTTTGCACTTTGTCCATCTGTGCTGCTCTTGCAAATGATATTATAGTCATCAGTGAACTACCGACATAACTAGACATCCTACTTTATAAGTAGTATCCCTTAAATTTTCATGACGTCAAATTCTATTTTTTTTATACCTTTAGTGATCATAATCCTTTTTTTTAACTCTGTGGATTTACATTAGTAATGTAATTACCTCTCCATAGATTAGCATTTCTTGGTAGGAGAAGTCTGGGTCTTGTGCTCTAGGTTTAGAAGGAGCAGATACACTGAGCTGTAAAATGAAGAACTACAGGCAACACATTACCCACCAGCAACTCCTCAGTAATACCCACTTCCTTTTACTATGTCTGCTACTGTGAGAAAAAACTACACAAGCTTTGTGATCACTTTTGACTAGCTTTTTTCTTAAAGAAGCGCGAGCATGTTGACCTGTAAACAGGTACACCCTCCATTCCCCCAGTGATGCTGGGTATTTGTGCTAGTATTAAACTGCACTCTGGGTCACCAAAGTCCCGCTGAATCAAGACTAAAACACTAAAGTTTTCAAAAACATTTGGTCTTCAGGACCTCAGTTTATACAATAAAGTCTGTTTTACAATAAAGCTGTAAAATTATGAGATCCCTACACTTTTTGTCTCATTGTGTTGCATGGGTGGGACTCATTACCCTTTGGAAATATGTTGAAATGTCAAATGGAGCATTGTAACATGTGCTTAATGTTGTGAAAGGGTCTATTTTAACTCAAACCATGTTCTTCCCCTCAATCTAACAATCTTGCTGCCTAAAAGCATCCACGTTGAAAAGGAACTGAAACAACTTACAGTAAATGTTTGTACCTCTCATACCATTTATATGCTGCTGCTATTATTTACTCATGGACGTGCCCCTTCTCACATCTTTCTTACACAAAGTATTTCTATTAATTATGCAAAAATCTAGTCAACATTATATTGAAGAACCAAGAAACAAAACATAAAGAAATACAGTGCAAATTGTGGACAGAAGCTCACATATGACAGGCTAAAAAAAGAGGTGGGTCAGATTGTTTATTGCAATATTTCCACAATTTCAGCCTAAAGACCATCATGAATTTGAAGATTCTTTCCCTTAAGACATCACCAACCTTGTTCCGCTCTTTGTCTAATCCTGCACGTACAACTTTAATGATCTCAGCTGTAAAAACAGAACACGTACGCATCTCCTCCTCCTTGCCCTGTCCTACAGCGGGTCCCTGGAGGCCGGTTTTGGTGAGGGGGAGTTTGCAGGGATTTTAGGGTGAGGGGGATCCAGATGCGTGGTTCCAAGGAAGCTAAATAACTTCAAGGTTCACTTGGTTAAGCGCCGTAAGACATACTTCAGCACTTCCTCGCTTTCTCCCTCTTGCTCTCTGTGGGTGCGCCTCAACTGTATGTTTCTCTAAGGCAGTGTGAGAGAGTGAAAGTTTGTGTTATTCTTCAGTGCATATCAATCCTTCTGCATTTATGCAGCCAAAAGGTGTCTCGTTGAAGGAAAGAAAACCCAGAATCAGGTGCATGATAACACCATTTTAGGGAAAGAAGAAGAAAAACAAACACATAGAGAAGAGGTGAATAGAAATGCTATTGTGTATGAGTGTGAGCGGAGCAGTTAAACGCTTCCATTGCTCTCGCTTTCTCGCTCCTCCTGCCCCTCAGGCTCCATAAAATGGCAGTGGATAGCAGTCTGTCCCTGCGGAGCATCACTAGGATAAACACACACTCATGAATGGCCTGCATTGAGCCAGGGCTGGAAGGAGATGCAGGGGAACATAGAGGTCACAACAGGACCCCTCCTACTGGGGAGAGGTCACCACACTGACCGCCCTCATAGCACCACCACGCAGAAAGCCAAAAACCAGGAGGATAAATTCTTTGGTGAACACCTCCAATGCCATCAAGCCTGGTTCCCTCCGGCCCTCCCTCCTGCATCCCTAAAGAGAGAATTGATAGCCATACGAATCCCCCAGCTCTGCTACTGAGAGACTGATTATTTGTTTAGACTGGGAAAGTCATTAAGTATTAACGACAGAGTATCAATCTGTCAGGCTGTTTAACAGCCAGCTTGTGCTACACTGAAAGAGAATTGAGCTAAAAACAATGGAGCTCCTCCTATGTGTAGCTAAATAAAGTGGATTGTGATTAAATGATGAATTGCTTTCTTCAGCGAGATCAAGAACAAACGTGCAGTTTATAGTCAGCTGCTAACATGGAGGTAATGTGGCAGGAGAAGATGAATGCGTTTGACAACTGAAACTTCAGGCTTATTTTGTTTGCGTCCCCATACTTCCTGTTTTAGCCTGGGCAGAACTGCCGCTCAGGTTTTTGTGCTGCTTGACTGATACCGTGCACTCTTAAATCTGTATGGACACGGGAGTGTAAAGAATTATATTAGCTCCAGAGGTGCTGACAGGATTTCTCTTTTTAGGCAAGCTGTTTCCCCCGCTTCTCATAGAGTTTCTGTCTCATGTGAATTAAGTTAAATTCAGTTAAAGCATCAAACAGCCAAAAACTATATAGTAATTTGAGATGTTCTAAAAGTCTATATAACACTGTTTTATAGGCCACTGAATGCAACATCACAACTTAGGTAATGACTAAAAAGCGCTAATGTTTTATTAGACTTTTTAGTATGGTGCCATGAAAAACTATTTGCCCTCTTCCTGATGTTGATTTTGCATATTCAAATCATTATAACATTATTCAAAGATAACCTGTTTGGATGGAAAATGTGTTTAGAAAGGCATTTCTCTAGGCTTTGAGAGCCTGGTGGACAGCAAAAAGTCTTTTTTGCAGACATTATCTGCAAATAGAGGGAACAGTGGTGAACCTTCACAGGAGTGGCTGGCCTACCAAAACTCCTCCCAGAGCACATTAGTGATTCATTCAGGAGGTCACAAAAGAACCCAAAACAACTTCAAAAGAGCTTCAGGCTTCTCTTGTCTCAGTTATGGTCAGTGTTCATGATTCAACGATAGGAAAGAGACTGGGCAAAAATGGCATCCACCGGGAGAGTTCAAGGAAATAAAACTCTGCTGACCAAAAAGAACACAAAGGCTCGTCTCACATTTGCCAAAAAACATCTTGATGATCCCCAAGACTTTAAGGAAAGTATTCTATGGACTGATGAGACAAAAGTTGAACTTTTGGGAAGGTTTGTGTCCTGTTATATCTGACATAAAACTATAAAAAGAACATCATACCAACAGTTAAACACAGTGGTGATAGTGGTGATGGTCTGAGGCTGCTGTGCTGTTTCAGGACCTGGACGATTTGCAGTAATTGATGGAACCATGAATTGTGCTCTCTAAAAAAAAAATCCTGAAAGAGAATGTCTGGTATAGGTTTGTGCCTTCAAGCTCAAAGCCGCTTGGCTTGTGCAGCAGGATAATGATCCAAACACACCAACAAATCCACCTCTAAAATGGATTCAAAAAACAAAATGAAGGTTTTGGAGTGACCTGCTCAAGTCCAAACTTAAATTAGGTTAAGATGCTTTGTCATAACCTTAAACAGGCCATTCAAAACCATTTGAAACCCTCCAATGCAACTGAATTGAATTCTGCAAAGAACAGTGGAACAAAATTCCTCCCCAGTGATGTGAAAGCCTCATTACCAGTTATCGCAAATGTTCAATTGCAGTTCTTGCAGCCAAGGGTGACACAACCAGTTATTAAGTTTAGCAAGCAATTACTTTTTCACATTTGCCCAGATCAGTTGGGAAAACTTCTTTCCATTAATAAATAAAATTGCCTTTTAAATACAGCATTTTGTATTTACTCAGGTAATCATTGCCTAATGTTACAATTTGCTTGACGGTCTTAAACATTTAAGTGTGACAAATATAAAAAAGACTAAAAAAATCAAGAAGAGGGCAAATACTTTTTTGTGGCACTGTAGGTCATAGATGCACAAAGTTTGCTGCAGCTGCTTAAAACGTGACGATGACAATGGTGTCACATTTTGACAACAAGTAGACTGCCCAAAATTTCACTAACTTAACAGAGAAATGGCCTTTTCTATATTTTAAAGAACCAGTTCCAGCTCTATCTTTACCTCATGGCTGATTGTTAATACAACTTTCTGATTTCTGCATAAGAAAGCCATTTATGCATTTTAATAGTCTGAAATGTAAACTCCAGTCTAAAACTACCCAGTTTAAGGGTGGCCAAAGACGGTGTGAGAGAACTGATGAAGTATGTTCAGGAGAAGGAGCCCCACGGCTGAATAATGACCAGCGTTTAGATGCAAAGATTTATATATGCTTGTTTTGTGACGTCCTACTGCCATCCAACCAGCGCTGTATTTCACCCCCTCTCATCAGTGCACAGTAACTCTATCCCTTCTGGTGACGGGCAGAGAAATGGAAGCATGCTGATCTGTGTAACATATGTGCTCGTGCTGGGTGGAGACCCCGTCCTGGACCCCCTACTGCCTTGTTCCACCTGAGTGCAGAGTGACGAGAGAGGATGGAGAGATCAAAAAGAGGAGACCGGAGCAGCCAATGAATCAATTAGGCTACTGTGAAAACGGCACATGTAGGCAAGAGAGGCCACAGCTGTTAGAGCTGCTGCTACTGCTGAATCTCGGCCTCCATGCAGTATGCTTCAGTGTCATTCTTGCCTCTTTGATACCTTTAAAACTACAATAAAGCTGCACTTTTTATTACTTAAGGCATCATGGGTTCCTTCAGATGACCTTCAGGACATGAAATAAGATGCTTTTATTCTTTTTAAAGCCATTTTTCTGTCTCACTTCTAATCACATTTCCAAACTATTTTTATCTGTCACCTGGTTTCTTTGCTTTTACAGCAAGAGCTCACCATGTAATCCAGTTTTGTTTAAAGTTTCCACATATATTATTGTTAGATGTTTGAGTTGGCTACACGAGCTGCAGAGCTGTACATGAATCAGTAAAAAATAAACAGTCACTGAAGACCATCCAGGGCATCGTTTGAGGAACTGCCTCAGGCCAAAGAAACAAATACAGACGTCAGATGTTGTTTTCTTAGGCTTCACATACAATAGACCATAATTAGTGAAACGTTGCATATGTTCAGCAAAGCCCACCCGAAATATTATTAGAGGAAGATGAGGACATGTCACAGTGTTTATATTATGCATAGATATAGATTGTAGTAATTCTTTTTTTAATAGAAAAGAAATTACGAGTATGTAAGAATACCTGACCAAATACACAAAAATCTTTCACTGAACTTCTACACTCCATGTGTTAATTAAAAGTGTATTTTTTCACATGTAGTTTTCAGATATTTGACAAGCAATAATATCACAAGTGAAGCCCACAGTTCAGATGAGAAATATTCTAGAAATATTCATATATGCACCTGCATGTGTCTCTTTGTGAGACAGATGGCTTGTCCGGTGTTTACCCCGCCTCCTACTCCATAATATCAGTGTCAGGCTCCGAGTGTATGTGGTCCAGGTTGGACAAGCTGTTAAAAACAATGCATGGATGGATATCCATTCTTCCATTTCCCTCAAAATACATTTTGAGTTCACATATTAATTTGTAAACTCTTTCAGGGTGTTAAATCAACCAAATTCCAAAACACGATAAGAGCATGACCTCTGTGTCTTCAGTGCTCTGAATGCCACTAGAATACACTACTCAGCCACATTTAAAACACTGACACCTTCTTGAAGTGCTTATGATTAATTCTAATGGGAGGTATTTTGGTAATACTGTGCACATGGATGTTACTATATAACAAACTGAATGTTGTTGGAAATCACCACATAACTCCCAGACCAGGCAAAAATGTTAGCGATGATTTCTCCAGCAGGACAATGTGTCCAACTACACTCACAAACAGTTCAAGGAGCACAAGGACGCACACAAGCCCTTTAAAAGCCCTCCAAACTCCTTGGATTCAAATCCAATTATCTATCCATGGGATGTACCAGAGAAAGCTAGTTACAGGGAGGGACCTACAGAACCCAGAGGATCGGCTCCAAACATCATGATCCCAAACAATTCCTCAGTGACCCAATTTCCATGTCCCAAAAGGTCAGAACAGGTGACCAACACAACATGAGGTGGTTTTAATATTGTGTACGATTACTGTATATCCTCTTTGTCATTGTTTATAACCTGTTGTGTGTACAGCTTAGAAATACAAATTCATACAAGTAATTAGTAGTTGGCAATTAGTGCCTTTGACCAGTGGCCATGCCATCAGCATGTTACTGACGGAGTAACTTAAGTGATTCCTGGTAAAAGAGATATTTTGCTGTTTGGAGAAGACCGCTTGTATAATGATCGCACTGAATTACCATTATTTGATGGTGGTAATTAGTCTTGGTTTTCGCATTTAGGAGTGTGTGTGCACAGAGGGTATGTGGGAGTGTAAAAGCCACTTTTCCAGCTTAGCCATGTACGAGAGGGCAAAATGGAATCATAAGTGAGGCACTCTAAGCATTGGAGATAAAACATGTGGACCCTCCCTCCCCCAGAGTAACTGTAGATTCAAATGGGATACAGAAGGCAAGTTGACATTATGATAATTTAGTAAACACACAAGATGGACCTCTCTCACTGCTTTGGGAACTGTTGCACTTTGTGTGAATTGAGTAGCAGTGCAGATTTTTTTTTTTTGCCCTGATCGAGTGTATTTAGCTTACATTAGCGGCAAAACTACATTAGGATTCAGATGGTAAATTTAGCCTGCACTAACACAAGAAGTAGATGCCGGTAGTCTAGATGTCAGTAAGTCTGCTGAGCTCTGAATATGTATTCAGTTACCAGCCAGTGGAGCCACCAGAAATGGTTGAATTGACCACCCTGAAGCACAGGGGTTGCTGGACACCCCCGACGGTGAAGCTATACTTTGATAGAGGCTCCTGAAAATGTTGTGACGGAGCGCAGGAAGTTCCTGCTGCCTGGGGAGGAAATATCAAATAAAACAGAATTTTTTTTTCTACTTTGGTGTGATCTTGCCGTTCAAAAAAATTCATGGGAGTTTTAACACTGGTGCAAAGATCAGAACCGAATACGGCATTTATGCACTTTCATTCCCCTGTTTTAGAGAATCAAACCTGTGGAAGAAAAAGAAGGCAAAGGAAAAAGATTTGGTTAAAACTTTTCTTGAATTTCATAAAGATTTCGGAAAAGTTCTCTAAGATGATTATATATCATTGATAGGAGACACCTGAAAGCTGTTTACGCACCCATGCATAAGCTGTGTTGGTGCTCAATCTTTTGCTCTTACTGAGTTGTGATTTTGAAGACCTTTAACAAATAAAGAATATGCCTTTTTTAAGGTGAAGTGTGTGATCGGGGAATCAGAGCTCAGACTCCTAATATGGTGCAGGGAATGATAGTTTAATGTGGCATACATTTCAGCAAGGACCGTATCCATGAGTTGCAGGGCTTGTGTGTTTGTACCCTAACATCTCTGGATCTAATTGTGGGGTTGATCCATTGCTGTGTGAGAATAGCACGTCTGTCAAATGCTTAGGCAGATTTGGGCAAACCTCCAAAAGCTTGAGAAGATACAGCGACACAGAGAGGGGTGCGGTGACTTGAATCAACCACTTAAATATTCAGCTCCAGCGTCTCCCTGTTCCTCTTAGAGATCTAAGGCATCTCCCTTATAGACACTTTGTGGTTGAGTCAATGAAGCTAGAGCTAGAAAGGAGGATGGAAGGAAAGGATATGAAGAAACTGAGGAAAATGATCTGGGGAGGAGATTTAGACAAGAGGCTAAGGAGCAAATGGCCCTACATGTGTGACTTCCAGTTTTAATGTGTCTTTTCTTTTCTTTCTTTCTTTTGAGTGACAAGGCCATCATAGCTGCAAAATCAATGACATGATGCAGAAAACGAGGACTGAAAGTTCAAACTCAAAGTTTGAACTACACCCCACCTGCTAAATTTACCCCTTCCACCAATTTACACATATGCATATACAAAAGTGCAAGATGTACATGAACAAAAAATGTTGGGATATTTTGCTGTGTGCAGCGGCAGACTGTGTTTAGAGGCAGGTTCTGCTCAGAGGAAATGTTTGGGGTCTGCCTTGTGTCAGCTGCAGCCATTGGTGTGGATTACCTGTGGGCGTCATGATGATGAACGGGCTTCTGGAGCTCGGTGAAGTGTTTATGACCGAAAGGCGTTGTTGCATGTAACTAATCAGGCCTGACGCTGGTAGGCGAGCAATGCTTCTTTGGAAGTTCCCTTTGAAAGGCAATGCAACGATGCTTAATGATGTGTAGGATGCAAACCGTCAGCGGATGTTGCAGTGACATCACACAGCTGCTGGACTCAGAGGTATTTGGAATGACCAAGATTGGAGACTTGGCGGAGATGCTGGGGGTAGCCAATTTTTATTCTATTTATTGTTGTAACCTAAGTAGGAGAAGTCTAGGTAACCTCTGTACTTTATTTCAAGTGGACAGAATAATAAATCCTGCTGCAACAAATGGTTTGTTTCAAGCCGCCTGTTATTTTATCATCACATTCTGCACAAGCGTGATGGATAAGCTACGGATCCTAGTTGTTTGCACGAGTGGATAACGTGCCAAAGCAAACACGTGCAGTACTTAAAAAAGAAAAAAGAAAAGAAAGTGAAAAATGCGGTGAGAGGCAGGCAACATAATTCTGCAGCAGATCCCGGATCGGTGGGTTCACACTGAGGTGAGACAGGCAAGATGTAGAACAAATAAAAACACCCCTGAAAAGTCTTCAGCTAAATAAATTATGTGCAAGGACTTGTAAGCTTGCACTTCATGAAGTGGTGAAAGCTCAGAGTTCCTCCCTGGCCTGTCTGGAGCGATGTGGCCTGGAGCCAGAGTCTTTAATTCCTCTGTCAAACAGCACCTCATGCATCTCTATAGCTGTTACTGTAACTGAAAGTCTCATCATGTGTGCTCATCACTGGATTTTCACCACCAATTTGGATCTGTAGGATGGCATCAAAAGAGCTTAAAAAATTATAAAAAGCTTTGTTCTGCTGAAAGAAAGAAAGAAAGAAAGAAAGAAAGAAAGAAAGAAAGAAAGAAAGAAAGAAACGATGTCATTACAAAAGGGGAAAAGCAGAATTTCTCCCAAAGCCACTCTTGTGTAGCAGGTCCTTGCAATTCTGAGCAGCCTCTAATTAGGGTAGTATTCAGGGGTGGCATTAGTTCCCAAACTTTTTAATGGGGTGGAAAGCGGAGCTCCTTTTAGAGAGAGTGGATAAGTGTAGCCACTGTGCCATACACTGAATAGCAGATGGAGAGATTCTGCACCTCCTGGGAGGTATTCACTTTTTTTTTTTTTTACATTGCTCCTTAAACTCCCCACTTTTCCAACCAATCTTATTTTTAATTTTTTTTTTTTTTTTTTTGTATTTTACTTAGTTTTTTTTTATACACATCTGTCTTCACATCTGCAGATACCACAAACTTCAGGCAAGTTGTTCTTAGAATTCCGAAAACATAATTTAACGATCAAGAGTCGAAATTGAGTTTCACACTTTCACATTTACTGTGATGTTGATCACAAAGTGTGTCCTTTTTCACATTTTCTAATAAATGGTTTCTTCATTTTCCTTCATTTATATCAGATGCTAAATAAAAATCTAATGAAATCTTGTAAATTTAATATCTGAAAAACTCAAAAAATGTTTTATGTGCTTTTAATTCAGAATCTTTAATGATTCTTTTGATCAGCATATTTTCCTTATTTCTTTCTTTCTTTTTTGGCATTTAACATAAATGGAAACTGGTAGAAGAATGTCTTTCTAATATATTGTCTTATAGAGGTTAACAACGTCTTTTTTTAAACGTTTTCTTTTTTAAACATAATTACAAAATAGTGATAGAGGTGATTTTTACTATATAGAAACACAGACATACACACGTTAACAACTTTCTTTCCCTCATTGACGACAAAAGACTTCTGGCTTCACGCAGATGGGATATAAATAATTTCACATTTTACAGATTAAAACATTAAAAACATGAAAAACATGACTCTATATACATACACACACACACACACACACACACACACACACACACACACACATATATATATATATATATATATATATATAGAGAGAGAGAGAGAGAGAGAGAGAGAGTTTGAACTTATTTTTTTATTTTTTGGTATAATCTTTGTTATTATTTTTAATCAAAGGACAAAATGCTTCTTACATTCCGTTTAGATAATTAATAATAATTAATAAAGGCCTCTTGAATATTATCAAACGCTTATATTTTTCTCTTTCCAACCGTTCTGTCGTGTCTGTTTTATTTTGTACGGTTGCAAAACACATTTTATCCCAATACAATCGACTATGAATCCTATTTTACATCAGGGGTTTCACCTCAAATCCATTCGATATGACCTTCCAGAGTAGCTGTGCTGCACTGTCGTGTGTGTGTGTGTGTGTGTGTGTGTGTGTGTGTGTGTGTGTGTGTGTGTGTGTGTGTGTGTGTGTGTGTGTGTGTGTGTGTGTTTAAATGATGACTAAATGTCGAGGTTAAGAGTGAGCGAAATAACTTATTGGTCATCTTACACAGAAGTCGTTAAGTGTCCTTATTTTTTTTTAATTATAGATTATTATCACTGCGCTGAATGTTTTTTACGCATGTTCCCAAAGTTTTAGTGTCTTTTGTGGGCTGAGTGTTTTTGCTTTATCCCCTCTCCTCATGACCTGTGACCCCCAAGTATCGGCTGCTAAACTGAGCTTCAGTCATGCTCACGGAGGCTGATGACCACATGATCCGTGACATTTCGTGAAAAGACCCTTCTTTAACACAACTGCAGGACTGTGTGCTGCTGCTGCAGATCATCGCAAAACATTCATTGAGATCATTTCTGAGTTCGGCTACTTGATCCACAAAATAAGCTTTAGAAAACGTTCCTCTCTCTCTCTCTCTCTCTTAAGCGATTCAACTATTCTTTTTCTCCCGAAGAGTATTACTGTCAATTACTTTTCTTTTTTTCATTTTTTTATTTTACATAGACAGCAAACTTTCTGATCCATCTGTTACGCTTTCTTTTATATATTATTTGGCATTTTTATTATTATGGCGGCACTGGAGCCAAAGTAGTGAGAGTTAGCTACAGAAGCTGCTAGTGTTTTAAAAAAAATAATCATTATTCTGCTTAACATCGTAAAATTGAATTTTCAATTTAAAGCGTAGATTTTAATTTTTCATGAACTACCTTAACCAGAAAAATTAGTGCACACTTTACTATTAGATAGATAGATATATTACCATCTGGCGTCTTTATGTAGCAGCTTCTCTTGAGATGCACTGTATTTTTGACATAACTGGCAAAATTATACTCATGTATATATACGTGTATATCTGTAATATTAACGTAATTAAAACAGTGTCATTTTTCAAGTATAGTGCCCTGAATACAAGGATAAATTCTTCCTATGAATGCAATTTCTAAATTATAACGGAGCCCTGTTGCATAGTTTGGATTCACACTTAGTCTCTAAAAGAAGAACTCTTAACGTTAATCGGCAGAGCAAATGTGCAGAGAAACTATGTTTAAAATGAACAGCAGCTTAACTGTTGTGAGTTTAGTATTATTCAAATAAAATCCTGTAGAATAGAGATGTCTAATGTCAAACACGGCGTGCAGACCCATGAGAAGGAAACTCAAACACACATGCTTTGAATACCCGGATATTATATATATATATATTACAGGCCGTATAGACAGATGCTATTTAAACCCTCTAGGCTAGGCCTTAATTACAAGCCACTGCTCAGCAGACACAATCTCGAGTACATGCGTTATTATAATGTGCTACATCACGTTCATCTCTTCATTTTCGCTGTTTAACCTCCTGTATTTGTAAACAAGCCCACACAGTACAATTGACCTCCTTCCCTGCTATAGTCACTCTCTCTCCAGAGTGTAAGCGCGTGCGTGTACCTTTTTCTCTCATTGCGTGTTACATCATCACGCAATAGCTGTTCTCTCGTGGCCTAGTGAACTGGCTCTAAGCGCTGCACCAATTTAGCCATTCTACTACTTAAACACACACACGCACACACACGTCGCTTTGAATAAAGGGAGGCAAACGCACTTACAGTCACGGAAGCAGCAGGGCTGTACAGTACAGGCAACATTATGAAAGCTTATAAAAATTTTAAAAAGCACAGCTCTGACAGACACAGCATCACGACAGCGCAGGTGCTTGGGAAGGCTTTTTCTTCTTTTCTTTCAAGTGTCAAATTAAATGCCCGTGTATTTAAAAACAACACAGTCTGCTTGGATCCATGTGTTAGTGGGTTCTTGCGTGTGGGGCAAATAAAGCTGCATTAAGGCTGTCAAACACTGAAAACGGTGAGTGGATTAAAGGTGATTCTAACCTCCGAAACATCGTGAGCGCTGTTGACTTCAGGAGCAACATTTCATTTTTCTCTCGGGTCTCATACGAGCAGATAATGAAATTCTGGATGAGTAGTGTTTGCTCAAGAGCCCAGGCCGCCTGTCGACACCAGCACCGGGATAATCGCTGAGCTGAAGCAGGCAGAAATACAGCCCCTGTCTCACCCCTCCGACACACTCCTGTCCGCTCACTGTAATTACGAGGATGAGTGTGAAAGAGGTCAGATGGACACCCAGGCCCTGTGCGCATGTTCCAAAGGGCACAGCAATGACTTTAGAGTGCAGTCAGATTTAATGCATTTGTAAATATTATCTGACTGGCACGCACATGTGTGTGTGTGTGTGTGTGTGTGTGTGTGTGTGTGTGTGTGTGTGTGTTTGTGTGTGTTATAAAGAGTTTTGTCTGTTTCTTAAAGCCATTCAGTGGTTACTATATTTGGATCATACAGTTATAGTTAACACATCCGCAGTGTAAAGACACAACAACATCAGCAACACGTCTGTTTCAACAGTAACCGCCAAGAAAGCTCAACATCAATTCATAAATTTATTTCCAAACAAATTGCTTTTTTTCTTCTTGTTTTGCAAAACGAAATTTATTCTTGTTGGAAAAAAACAAAACAATAAACTGTGTAAAAATATCACACTTGAATTACACAATACTTGCCAAAAATGTACAAGGTTTAATTACTGAAATAAACACTGCATATTATTATAAATGTATGACTTTGCTCTGCGTTTCTCTTTAATACAAACATCAAATCAAAACCTTCAAAAAAGGTCGCTTTGATTGGCTGATAGAAAACATTGACGTGTTTGACACAAATACATTATAAGCCTGTTTCAGACACGTGATCGTTTGTAACCTGTCCGTTATCCTGAGACGCCTTTATACAGTGACTGAAAACGAATCACTTCATGGTAGGGAATTTTTTTTAAAAAAGGCTGGAAAGTTAAATTCGTGGTCGAAAGTCTGATTCACACCGAAATAAACAAACAAAAACAATGAACATAAATATATCTTCATGAACAGCATGAATATATAGGCACAAATAGTGTTCTGCATGTCCATCATTCAGCTGCGTGCTAGCAAAACAAACATACAAAAATAATCCTACCTTCAAAGAGGGGCGTTTTTGTTTAGGTTGCTGTCTCTTTTTTTAAGTGTCTTGAAAAGTTTGGAGTTAAGACATTTAACAGGCGCTAGTGCCGCTGACAACTCTGCTCGGAAAGTTTTCAACCGGATGTAAAACCGCTCCAGGATGTATGGTCTGCGGCTGGCTGGCCACTGCAGGCCCCAGAGAGGACGGTAAGACTGGGACAACGACAGGAGAAGTCCTGGAGGGGCTAAGAGACCCTCCGATGATGCTCTCTATGGAGAAGGGGGACCGCTGCACCGGGGAGCTCGATTTCTGGACCGGTGATGCTGCCTGCACGCCGGCTGAGCCCAGACTGGAGCTGAGCTGGGGATAAAATCTACTTCTGGTTAAGTCCGTGGTAGTGCTGGTGGGCATCAGGGACGGTGCAGGGATAATGGTCCCCGAGTGTGAGTGTGAATGCCTCGGGTGCTGCTGCTGCTGCTGGAAAGCAAAAAGCGCAGAGTGTGCGTGGTAGGACTGGAGCTGGATGCCGTATCCCCCGCAGCCGTACGGTCCGTAACCATAGGCAGCGGCAGCGGGCAGAAAAGTGTTGTGCTCGCGCAGCAGGTCTTGCGTCTGCTGCCGCTTGAAGCGTTTCCTCCGCCTCAGAAAGCTTCCGTTGTCAAACATATCAGCCGACTCCGGGTCCAAAGTCCAGTAGTTGCCTTTCCCTGGGTTCCCGGGCTCCCTCGGTATCTTAACGAAGCAGTCATTGAGGGATAGGTTGTGCCTGATGGAGTTCTGCCAGGCCGGGAACTTCTCCCTGTAGTACGGGAAGCGGTTGCTGATGAAGTCGCAGATCTCGCTGAGAGTGAGCCTCTTTTTGGGACTCTGAAGAATGGCCATGGTGATTAAGGCGATGTAGGAGTAAGGTGGCTTCACCAGGGTGTTCTTGCCCGCCGGCTTGTAGGTATCCCTTGAAGAGGTGGAGCTGTCCAGGCACGGAGGTGGAGAGCCGGCCAGGAGGATACCGTCATGCATCTGCGCTACTTCATCCACGTAGGAGCGCGTCTGGCTGTCTCCATCCTCGCCTTCTCCGACCACGTCTATGTCGGTCTCTTCCGAAAGGATGGAGGCATCCGACATCTCTGAGCTCAGAGTCATGGCTCACGCACGGCCGTGCCCCTCCGACGCCAGATGAGGAAGACCGTGAGATGCACAAGCTGTCCCTTTCCTCCCTCTTCAGCAACTCATATGAGGAGGGGGAGAGGAGAGGAGCACGCTTCGCCACCGGTGAGAATTGTCCCTCCGTTTTGTTGCTATTTCCATATGTTTACAGGCTGTTTCCTTTTCCCAAAAAAAAATCAACAACTATGAGGAGCGACCCCCGTCGATGGCAGGCTGAGAAACTGTGCTGTGAAACCTGCAAAAGGGCCAAACCTGAATCAAACAAGGGGCGGACCTTCTCGCGGTATTTATACTACTGCTCTGATCACATGGCGAGGAAACGTCACCACGACGAATGAAAAGAGAGGAACAAATTCAATCACAAAAAGGGACTGAAAATGAGCTATGAGTGTTTTTATGGAAAAAAAAAAAGTTTGGTGTGGCCTGCATCCTTTTTAGTGGCCATTCACGGTGGCCTACACTCCGCACATAACTAATCTAAAGCTTTTATTCCACGCAGTGTTTTCAACATTTTTTAAAAAAAATCTTTAGAAAAGTCTAATTGGCAGTGTGGTCGTTGTAGGATCCGAGAGGATATTTTGACAAGCTTTTTTTTTTTCTTTGTTGAACTTTGTTAAGTTACCGAATGACATAAATTAATGGAGGCAACATCTGGATTTTTAATTTCCAAACAAACTACGCAGCGATGTATATATAAAATCATAAAGGCGTGAAATACACGCCCCCCACCCACGATATTTACATTTCTTATCAAACAGCCTTTGTCAGAGCCTGCTGCACCATACTCAGGCAGCTCGGTTTGCGTGATCCGGTAGTTATCTAGATTATCCGCGAGCCATTTGCAATGGAAAAGAGTCAGCTGTTAACTCGAATCAGTCACGGGTCACGCATGCAAGGCACAGAAAGAAGGCCGTGCCGTGCGTCTGGAGCACTTTGCACTGTGTGTGTACGTGTATCTGTGCCTGTTTGGACATTATTTGGCATTTTCAACATTTTCACTGAATTACGGCAATTAGGTGGGTTTTTTTAAATCAAAATTTATTTTAATGTATTTATTTTTATACTGTGTTTATTAGATTTAAATTATCAATCGGCCTGCGTTTTAGGAAGCAGTATAAACACGTGATAAAAATGGTGTCAATAAAGTTAAAATTTTCAGAAGCTGCAGAATTTGTGTAAGCCAATTAAAACCCACGGTAATATATATTATACTTCTAACCTAATTGTTCTCCTTGCAGATACAGTTTGACTCTACCAGCATATAGTTTAGTTTATATTATTTGTTTCTTACTTCGGGGAAGCTGCAGTAAACCAAGTCAAGATGAATATGTCTGGCTTATTAAAATATGAATATCGAAGGACTGTGTTTTACGCGCCGCCTGACTTTACCTCCATATGTGACAGTTTACAAGTTGTCACCCTGCCACACTTACCCATTTTTATAGGAAACAACAGCAGACGTGACAAATAACTAAAAACAAAGCACGCACATTTAACAAAACAGCCTTTTAAATTATTTAGTTAATTGAATTTGATTTTTAAATATTTTTCTAAATTAAAAAAAGGAAGTCATCACTCAGGTTTTAATAAAGGCAGCTGACTTTTAAATGAAATTTCCACTTGGGGTATAAACGTGTGCTTCATTAAGTCTGACAGATGCTTAGGTCCTGTGTAGGACCTCTCGAACCTTTTAGACGTTCCCATTTGTCTAACGCCATCTAGTGGTGAACTTGTCTCAAAATTAACAAAATACTACCGGTCTACCTCCTCCAAGGATTCAAGCTCCTTTAACTGCACAGAGAGCCAGAAATATGGCATGTGGTATTTTTTAAATATGGGAAACAACATTTTTGAACAGTTTAGCATCCTCGCATAAAGCTTTAGGTTCCAACCAGCCCGTTTAGATTATTCATTATTTATAATGATTTACTGTCATGGATCAAACTGTATTTCTGATATCTCTGCTTACGCCAGTGATCGTGGTCCTGCTTACCACTTTTGCCACTTTCCTCTTTGAAATGATGTGTACTATTATTGTACCAACAGATAAAGTTCGCTATGATTAAATGAACTTTTTAAAATGAGAGATTTCAAATAAATTCATCTGTGCTATTTATCGGTGCAAAATAGGCCTATGAGAGGAATTACTGCAACAGCTAAGACTGACGCTTCTAAAACGATTATATGTTTTAAATGTAAGCCCAGTTTACCTGCATTAATAACCAATTATCAGTCTGTAAGGATCATATTTCTGTTCTCATCACGAATGATAAGGTAACACTCGAAACATCCAATCTTTCGTATAAGAGAATTCAAAACAAACAAGCAAACACAATCAGTTTCAATGAACTGAAGAGGAATTTGTGTTCATTAAATAATTACATTTTACTCTTTGCATTTTAGTCTTTCGTAGCTTATCCCCCAGTTTTGAAACCATATGCGCAGAAGATGATGACTCACGAGTCACCGACATTTGGAAATCCTGAAACTTGACATCAGATGTGACGTTTTATTAGCAACGTTCCTGGACTCCTTTGACGCTACGAGTTGTTAATTTGTGTGATGAGTTAATGAGTCCTCTTTTTTCTGTAATGTACTCGGAATGTAAGTGACCCAAAAGAGTCAAGACGGAAGAGTGGTTTCATTAATGGTCGTATCCAACCATCCACTATCATTAAAAATAAATAAAAATAAAATAAATAAATAAATAAATAATAATAATAATAATAATAATAATAAGAATAATTATTATTATTATTATTATTATTATTATTATTATTATTATTATTAGTAGTAGTAGTAGTAGTAGTAGTAGTAGTAGGAGTAGTAGTAGTAGTAGTATTAAAAAGACACCTCTAAAGTGTCTTTAAGTTCAACCAAGAAAGCACTTTCAGTAGCTGTTTCAAGGCAACCCTGCCTGCCTCGATCTTGCTCTGATTAAAACTCCTAATGTCACCAAAACGCTCCGTCTGAGTGGAGCATGTGATTAATGTGTATCACATGCAGAAAAGGGCAATGATGTGTTGCCTGGAATGTGTGTCTATAAGAGCCGTCATAGACAAATAATTAATAAGCTAAAAATAAATAAATAAAAACACTCAATAAATTGAATTCAAGAGAGAGTTTTTGCCCTGAGAGGACACCTGATAGAATACTTTGTCGAGTCCGTTTGTCATATTTTAAGATTGACTGCTGACATTTTATGCTGATGTTTTTGGTTTTGCGCACACTTTCCGTGCAGACACAAAGTCGTTCGACTTTCCCTCCCGATCAGTCATCAAACCAAATGTATCGACTTAGTGAAAATTAGTCGACTAAGTGCCTTCATTTGTAAGACTTAGTGGAAAAATGTCGATCTCAACATCTGAGGCTTTGGAAGCGTTACAGTGCGTATATGTCTCAATGCATGCTCAATCATCCAGGTAAGGAAATCTCAAAAAGTTGATTCTGTTCATCTGGACGTAGTTGTCAGTGGGAGAAACCTTCAATCACTCATCCAAGTGATTTCTTCAGTCTCGGGAAGTTGGCATAATTTCCCAAGTTTTTTTCTCGCTCTTTTTGTCCCTCTCGGGTCCTGGGACCACTTCAGCGCGACTCCTGTTACAAAATCACGCTTTTTACGTTATATGGTTACACGAGGACAAATGACCTGATGTAGACTCATTTGAAGTGTAGTAGATATACAAATATACAAAACAAAACAAGGTGCGAAGTATTGTAATAATAATAATAACGATAATTGGCTTAAAACAGGTGCATAATGTAATTTGTTCATTCTTTGTTTTCGCAGAATATGTTTAAATGAATATGGACACATTCCCCTGTGGCACACTATATGTAACTTTAACTGATTGGTTTTAGTGTTTGCTATTTGTAATAACAGAAAGCATAAATATATTCAAAGAGAAACCCCCAAATTAAGACCAAACAAAAAAGACATAAAACTGAGCTGAAACTAGAACAAAATACAAAGAACAAAGAACAAATATTAATGAACACCATAAGCATGAAACAATAACAGAAACAAATAAATATTTCCTTGCAATTGACTTGACTTTCTTTGACTTACTGTTCTTTTTTGACAGCAAGAGTAACTCGCTTTGGCACACAATCTAAGCACCATTAATAGAACGTGATGCAGACATTTGTGAATATGAATGAATACCATGCACATGAAGCAATAACAGAAATGACAAGCAAGACAAGTAAAGGATGACAGACATCGAGAAGACTGAACGAGACAACGTCACATGAAAAACATATAAGAAAGTCGTTAGGAATGTGTTTTTGGAAGGGATTTTAATAAAGTCACTGATTCTGTGAGCTTTGTCTTATTGGGCAGCGCTAAGGGTTCATGTTGGCAAAAACAGGACTTAGATTTACGCTTCACAGTTGGACTGTGAAAGGGTTCATATGGGGGTCAACATTTTGGCTATGAAGCTTGGAGACTCATTCAAATGTGCTTTAAAAGTGATCAGTAAACTTCGTTATTTCATTAAATTTCATTAAATTTCATTAAAATAAATTGAGTTAAGAAACATTTGTGCCATCCAACAGCTTACATCAGCGAGCCCTTTTTCACTCATCTGTACAGCAATGAAAAGAGATGTTGTGACTTTGTCTAATTTGCCCAGTGGAAACATATATATAGGGGGGGGGGACCTATGAACTTTGTGGGACACCATAGGTAAGCTGCTGCTGGTGAATAGTTATCCTAAGGTGAGCCAGCAGTTTGTTTCTATAAACCAACTAACTTCAGTATCCTCAATGCCAACCTGGTATTCAGAATGACTTATCTACCATGTCAAAGGCTGCATTTATGCCTTAAAGAATCAAAATTACACCCTTTTCCCTATCATCTGCTAAAAGGACATCAGTGGTTAACCTGAGGACTAAATAGTTTGAATAGTTTCTGTGTTCTAAAGCCTGACTGATATATCACATATTCTATTATAATACATTAAAGTGAATATGAGCTGGATAGGATACACCACGTTTCCCAAAATTTTGCAACATTAAAAAAAATAAACTAAACTTAAATCATTAAGAATAGATCTTACAAGAGGTGGACTGGGAAACTGCATGTTTAAAAGCCCAAAGACAATCAATTAATACAAGGATGAAACTCCTCCAATATAAGTGGTTGATGAGAACTTACATAACCTCAGTCAAACTGAATCGCTGGTCGCCTGTCATCCCAGATAGCTGCAGTAAATGTTTAGACGAGAAGGGCACTCTGCTCCACTGTGTATGGAGCTGTCCAAAATTACAACAGTACTGGAAATTAATCACGCAAACTTTATCTAAGATTGTTGGAGTAAATATACCTGTTGAAGCAAACATGTGTGTGTTGGGTATATATCCAAAGAACTGTGACTTTAGCACCAGACAGCTAAAATTAATTGACTTTGGCCTCCTGCAAGCTAGGCGCTTAATATCTTTGTATTGGAAGAAAGTGGATGTACCCTCAAGTCATATGTGGGTGTTGGTGAAGGAGATGGCATCATGTATTGTATTGGAACGACTTACTTATATTGTCAGAGGAAAGGGAGTAGATTTTGAAGAAATATGGTTACCTTTAACTGAGTTTCTGAGATATTATGAAGGGAAATTAATTTAGAAAGTGATACTTGGTGCTGAGTTTTGGGTTTCTTTGTGTGTGTGTGTGTGTGTGTGTGTGTGTGTGTGTGTGTGTGTGTGTGTGTGTGTGTGTGTGTGTGTGTGTGTTTTTTTTTTGTTTTTTGTTTTGTTTTCTTTGTTATCTGTTTCTTTGTTTTTGTTGTTTTTATGTTTGGTTCGCGTCTTGCTTTGTTTGTTTTACCCATGCTGTGCATTGGTTTTGTTTTATTTTATTGTTTATTTATTTTTATTATTATTGTTGTTGTTTCTTTTAATTTATATTTGTTTATTTTGGGGACTATGTTCTTTAATATAAATCTCATGTTAACTGTACTATTATTCTTTGCTTGTTCTGTAATATAAAAGTCAATAAACATAATGTTTAAAATAAATTTAAAAAAAAAAAAGAATAGATCTACTGAGGCTTGGTTTCTTTTATAAACATCAGCCACTTTGAGGAATTTCACCTTCGAGGTTGTAGCTAATCCCAAACCAATTATAATCTTGTGGCTCTAAGTAGGATTTGGATATAATCCCTCATCTTTTTCGGTTCATTACAAAGACCTGAAAACAGAAAATAACCTAATTATAAGACATACTTCAGCAAGCAATCAGCTCACTTTACAGGCATTAAATTTCACATTGTTCAGGGTTGGGGTGCAGTGGTTAGCACTGTCACCTCAAAGCAAGAAGGTGCTGGGTTTGAACTGCCTGGTTAGCTGGGGGCTTTCCTTGTGTTGTTTGCATATTCTGCTTCTACCTTTGTGTATCATCGCACAATTAAAAGACATCCTTGGAGTCCTTGGTAAATAAATTGGTGATTTAAGCTGACTGTAGGTTTAGATTTAAGAGTGTAATTATCTGTCTATCTCTGTAAATCAGCAATCAGTCCCAATTACTTGATGATAAAGGCATTTCACACAGTGGGGCTGAGTTGGGATGGCATGCTTGTTACCTGATAGTGTTAGTCTAATCGGACTATTCATTTGTTTTAAGCATTGCCACATTATGGTCATGTTTAAAAATGTATCTATTAGTACAAACCCCTTTGAGATATCTCATTTTCATGGCAATCCAAGTGCATACAGTTGTTCAATAGCAACTACTTAAGAGATGGCAGAATAAATAATAAACTTTCATTCATTAGTAATCCAGCATAGAGACAGACATCAGGAAATCCACAACAAAAGCTGGCCAAAGTTTCCAACAATAAATAAACAGTATGGTGTGATGATCACCAAATATAATTGCATATAATCCGCAGGTATAAAAAGCAGAAAGAGCAAGCAAAACTGACATCTGTGTTGATAGAAGGAGCTCTCAATCTTTCTCAAATTAGATTAATTCTTAAACATGCAGATAATGAAACAAAGTTTTCATGGGACTCTGTGAAAAAGAGTCCCATAAAAGCACACCCCATCATTCAGTAGCTTGTAGAACCACCTTTAGCAGCAATGACGTGAAGTAATTGCTTTCTGAATGACTCTCAGTCTCTCAAATCATTGTGAAGGAATTTTGCCCCCCTCTCCATTACAGCGTTCAGTTCATTGAAGTTTGCAGGCATTCATTTATGCACAGCTCTCTTAAGGTTCCTCCTACAAGCATTTCAATTGGGTTAGGGTTTGGACTTCGGCTCAAGCATAGCAACACCTTAATTCTTTTCTTTCTCAGCCATTCTGCTGTAGATTTGCTGGTGTGCTTTGCTGCAAGGTGCCCAAGCCCGTTAGTAGGAAAAAAACCAAATAGTCACCCCTCCACCACCATGCTCGACAGTTTGTATAATGTGTTTGTGCTGATATGTTGTGTTAGGTTATCACCAAAAGCGGTACTGTGCATTATGTCTAAACATCTCCACTGTGGCCGCGTCTGTTTAAAGGACCTTATTCCAGAAGAGTTGTTGTTTGTTGCAAACCTGGAATTATATCAAAATTATCCCACTTTTCTATGGCATAAAATAGCCTGTGTAGTTACAAAATGATTCTGTATTGTCTAAGAGGCTTTAGGCCTTAAACTCTCATAAATAACAAGTCCCTAAATTTACCCTAATCAAGAACTTTCAGGCATGGTTGGCAATGTGCAAGAATCTCGAAAGCGTTGCCTGGAAAGCAAAACTCAGGGCAGGAAACCCAACTCGTGCTAGTTCGCTCTTCTTCTACTACGTCACTTCCTCCCTCCTCTCTCGCTTCCATCTTGCTCCCCGCATGTGTTTGCTGTTAGTTTACAGGTCAGTCAGGAGCTTTAAATACCTTCTTCTCTCCTCTTTTTTCCACTGATCTGACGGCAAGAGGTAAACGAAAGCCTTTTCTGGCTAGATGGCTGAAATCTGCCGTGGTGTGAAGCTAACCGTACTGACGGGCTTGTGAGAGGCTGTGACTGACAGGCCGATAATTTCCCCAGTTAGCTTAGAAGCTAGCAGAAGTTAGCCTGCAAGTTCTGGCACAAAAGCTAAACCACACCTCGTTTCGGTTCAGTGTTCATCAGCTAAAATAGACCTGCTGTTACCGGTGGTGCTTTCGCCTCAATTTATTTGAGCAACAATAACTTAATATTGGTCTACCTTTGGTAGTTCACACTTCAGGGAAAAGGCGTTTGCTAATTAACCTGTGAAGCGAGCAGCGCTTGCTGTGACGCTCACGGCTCCTTTCTGGCTTTTTAAAATGTCTGCTTGCTGTTTTTAATATCTTATTTTACCGCTTGTTACCACAGCCACACCCGCCTTACTTTTGTTTGTTTATTTTCATCTAATTTCCTCACAGGCATGTCTTGCCCAGCACTGTTGTTGTGAATTTTCGCGGCACACAGTATATTTTTTGTGAGTCATTAGCCAAAGTGTATAGTGGGGGGAGAAAACGAAGTTTTGGTTAGAGCCAATTGGTCACGTGGTTAATTAGAGGCCATCAGCAGGTGTGAACGTAATCAACAGAACACGTATTTAATATGACAGTTTCTTAATACGCAAATTTGTGCTATTTAAACAAATGGATCAGTGTACGCAGCTCGGTTTATTAAACATTTAAGTTTACAAAGGCATACAAAAAACAAACAAAACAGAGAAGATAGCTGGAAATGCCAGAGTGGCCTTATTAAATGAAAAATAAGAACAAATACAAACCAAATATTTTGTTTTGTAGATTATTTAGAATAACACCACTGTGTGTGTTTGACCTCCTGTAATTCACGTGGTCACATACACAGGAGTTTGTAAGTCAGGGTTGTCAAACTCTAGGCCTTGCTGTCCTGGAGGTTTTACATATCACCCTGGGTCAACACACCTGAATTAGTTATTACCAGGCCTGTGGAGAACCTTAAGACATGTTGAGGAGGTAATTTGGCCGTTTAAATCAGCTGTTTTGGATCATGGAAGCATCTAAAACTTCCAGGACACCGGCCCTCAAGGCCTGGAGTTCGACACCCCTGTTGTAAGTGCTTGGTTAGCGTTTATTATGTAGGTAAGACGGCCTCTGATCAACACATGGAAGGACCAAAAATACAGTCTGTGTGAGCCAGTCAGTGACTGGACTAGCTAGAGTTAATTTCTAAACAGCAGACTGGGAAGTGACTGTATTTTGCCAGCTGGCTTTTATTAAATCTGGTCAAATGTTAAGACCGAAATGTTTCAAGTCGGTGTCCGGCCAGATAACGCTCTGCCTTAATAATGGGGCAAACCATTATTAATCTTTTTACTGGTGTAGATGAGTATAAAGGTGTCATTTTAACTGCACTGCTGTCTCAGGGTGCTGCTTTCTTATCTGCATGTTGCACTTTATTTTGGTGCCTCCTTTGGGGTGGATTAACTTGTTTTGCTTACTTAGTTTTCGGATAATTACATTTACATACTGACATAATAATATGCAACTTTCCTGCCTTTCAGATGAAAGAAGCAATAATGAATCAAGAAAAACTTGCAAAGTTACAAGCGCAAGTCCGCATCGGTGGAAAGGTAATGCACGCAAAGCAGATCTAGCATCACATGAAAATGGGTAGATTTTTTATTGCAAAGCATTTTCTGAGTGTAAATCTGCTGCTGTCTTCTTTTCCCTTTAAATGTGAATCTAGGAACATTAAACCTGAGCTCAAGCAGCTGAATTTTCTATAGTTAGTTTCTATGACAACCAACAGTTTGATCTATAGTTTTGTTGTATTGCAGCAGTAATTTTAGGCAGCGTTGCGTACAGTATATAAATAGAATAAAAACACCCTCCCTCATTTGGGCATAAAACATCACTCAGGTTATGTTGACTAAGAAACATGTTTGTGCGAATGCCCACATTCAGGGAACAGCTCGCAGAAAGAAGAAGGTGGTCCACAGAACAGCAACCGCAGATGACAAGAAGCTACAGTTCTCCTTAAAGAAACTCGGTGTGAACAACATCTCCGGCATTGAGGAGGTGGGGCATATATCACTCTTGAGTTATCCCTTTGCTTGTGATTTTTCTTACATGCACCAGTACAGATTGTTATTTTTATCACTAAGAATGGGAAATGTGTTTTGATCGGTTCCAGGTCAACATGTTTACAAATCAAGGAACAGTCATCCATTTCAACAATCCCAAAGTGCAGGCCTCCCTCGCAGCCAACACCTTCACCATCACCGGCCACGCTGAGACCAAACAGCTGACTGAGATGCTGCCAGGCATCTTGAACCAGCTGGGAGCAGACAGCTTGACGAGCCTCAGGAGACTCGCCGAGGCTCTGCCCAAGCAAGGTCGGTAGCCTCAAGTTATAATGTAGCGTGTAGTTGACCACACTTTAGACTCTGAGCATGTTTAGTCAGATTTTTAGCGGTTTTCAGATATCCACTTGTTTCTGTTAATCTGACACACATTTTATGGTATCAGCTTCATGTCTGCTTGCACAGCCATTTTTTGTAAGAGTCAATGTTTCTAATGCATAGAAACTGTTAGCCAACTAACAGTAAATCAAAGAAGTAGAGGAAGAATCCTTACTAGCAGTTAGACGCTGAGTCTGTCGTCAACGTCTGACTGCTTGTAAGCTGTCAATCATACAGTGTGGTTAGATCTGATGGTACTGTACTTTAACCCCAGAACAATAATTCTCCGTTTTTAACCCCACCACTTACATCTGGTGACACCAGTATACCAAATAAAACATACCTCCCATCAAATTAAATACAACAATACTTAGCAAACTAAAGACTGAATGCGCATCTGAGATTACAGGTTCACGTCTCTCCTGCAGCTTGTTCTGCAGTTTCAGGTCCGTTGCAGAGTGAAAATGCAATAGTTCTAAAATCTGACTGCAGTGAAGACCACATCTGTGACAACAGAATAAGAAGACTAGCTGTTAATGTTTGTAATCTGTGTTTTGACAGAATTTCCATAGCAGGCTTTGTTGCCACTAGCCGTTCCTAGAAGTCCTGTATGATTTTTTTATTTATTTATTTTAAACCTGCTGCAGCAGACGGCAACACAATCCATCCATTAGCCAATTGAGGGGCTGGAGGCCATTCCAGCTGTTATAGGGCGAGAGGCAGGGAGGACCCTAGGCGGGTTGATACTCTTATCACAGGGCTAACAGAGAGACAGACAACTGTTCTCACTCAAATTCTCACCTATGGGCAAATTAAGCTTATCCAATAATCTAACCCAAATAATTTCATGCCTTTGGACTGTGGGAGGAAGCCGGAGTACCTGGAGAGAACACACAGAGCTCCACGTAGAACAACCCCGGCCAGATGGTGGATTCAAATTTAGAACCTTCTTGCTGTGAGGCAGCAGTGCTCTGTTTAAGTAACTTTTAAAATGTAATCTGCAAGAGAGAAAACCCACGGCCTCATGCGTTATATTTTGCTTGTACCATATTGAACTAGCACTGTGGATAGTTTGGTCCGTGTCCTGGTAAAGTCTCAGTGAAGCCATGAAGAATGCCATCAGTGTGATGGACTGATGAAGCCAGCTGTGTCTGAAAAAAGCTTTGGTTTAATTTGTGGCTACTCTAAGGCTTCTCACAGATCTGTTCTCTTCTTACAGCTGCAGATGGAAAAGCGCCAATTGCTGCAGTAGAAGAAGAAGATGATGTTCCAGGTGAGCAATTTTCATATGTTAAATCCAAGTGTCTGAGCATTTTGCTCCACCACTCAGAATCAAAGACATGGCCGACATTTCTCGAGAAAAATCTGTTTCCCTCACATTACAGATTTTTTGCGGTTCTGTTTGGAAATCCTGCTTTACACTTGTCATTTATTGCTGCGGGATTTTTTTCTTCTTTCTTTCTGTTAGCTAAAAAAAAAAAAGAAAAAATCATGGTGGGTTTGCTTTTCTTTCTGGCTCATAAAAAGGGGTCATATGAAGGGGACTCATCAGTTACTTTTTGACAATGGTGCAGTGCTGGGTTTTGTTTGAATCTCATGTTCTTTGTTTATAGGATTGTAAGATTCAGTTTGCTTTTCTTTGTGAAGAAAATGGACCGAGCACATGAGGTTGCCATTACAATAATCTCAGCTTTTTTTTTTTCCCAGGGCTTCTCTCCCTCCAGCTCGAGCTCTCACTAACGTAACAAACGATTACATATGTACTCTGCAGTTGAAGCCCGATGGCTCAGGGGTTAACATCCATTGCCATCACATTGTTTTTGGAGTTAAGGATTTCTTTTTGTTCTCTCACTGAAGGAACATGTTTGCTCAGACCTTTTGAATTGTTTCCATTTGAACCCCCGACCCTCAGAGCTTTGAGTTGGATAGGTGGGTTTCTCACATTTCACGGGGTAATTGGAGCCAACTTTTTGATGCCCTTTGCTGTCATTTTTACAGCTGCTTTCAGTAGTTATAAGGGCCTCATATGTCGAGCACATTGCCGTCTGTGTGTAGGAGTGGGAGAGATGAGCAAAGAATTGCATTACACAAAGTATCCTGTTTCACATAAACACACACTTCCTGAATTGTTCTCCAGCACCTTTGAGTCACTTGTGCAGATGGGATACGCATTTACTTTCTTCCCCAATCAATCAATTTAATGTCTAATCTTTTGTTTCAGATCTGGTGGAGAATTTCGATGAAGCATCCAAAGATGAGGCCAACTAGAGGGGCTGGGACTCCAGAGTGTTGAAACTTGACAGGACCACGTGGGGCACAAGATGTTGTAATGTCCTTTTTCAAGGGGTGGAAAATTTAACAGTTAAAGTACCTGAGAAGATGGAAAAACACGTCAAATTATTTTTGGCTTGTGAGCATTCTGTAACATGTGCAACACCTGAAAGTACTTGCATACTCTTAAGTGAATTATTTTTGAGTAACTTTTTTTTAGAATAGTACTCTGTGTTAAATCTCGAGTAGCAGTATTTCCGTGAAAGGTATTTTAGTACTCATTCCACCTCCTCTTTGCCACCAGACTTCCTTAATGCTTGATGTGCTGTGTGGTCAGAGTGAGAGAGTGTTTGTAAAAATGTGGTGTTAAAGGCTCACGTTGTCCTTCTGTTTCCTCCATGTTACTGACCCACTAAATCTGTGGCCTCTCTAAAAACACCATATCTGGAATAAACCTTTGCTACTGTCAATAAATAGCTAAAAATTCTGTTTTTGTCTTTTGTGTTCTTGGTCAAGTACAGTTCTACAATTGAAACACTGCAACTGCTCTTCTGTAGCCATTCCCAAACTCTCTGTGAATGGTACTCGTGGCCATTGATCAGTGGTTGTTGATCAATGGTCATGAGAATTTGCATAATTATGACGAAGGAACTGACCTCCCAGCCCATTGTTCCTTCACTGGGCTGGTTTCAGTCATTATGCAAATGTGCTGTTTATAAGATTGGGAAAACCTGCAGTCAGCTGAGACTGAAGTCACTTGGATCAGTGACGAAACGTTTCTCCCACTGAAAACGTCCAGATGAACAGAATCAACTTTTGGAGATTTACTTACCTGGATGATTGAGGATGCATCAAGAAGATGCTCTTCTGTAGATTTGGTGAGAAACCATAAACTGCAGGTTAAACTTGTAACATTGTTTAGTTCCTGTAAGGTCAGGGCAGTTGCAGACATTCTTTGTCTGCAGATAGTAACAGGGAGGTAAAGTATTCAGTAAACTTTAGTATGTTCCACAATTTACACTTATGAAAATGAGGGTAAGAGGCATGTTTTTGCTGGGCGAGTAACGAGGGCTGTCAATCCCTCAGTTTTACTTTATGGTCAAGAAAATGGGGAGGGTGAGTGTGACCGTAAGTGTATATTAGAATACAGTTATAACAACTACAGAATTATCTATGATGACAGAAATATGAAAAAGTCTTGAATCATTATATTTTGCTTCTAAGGAACCATACTTTAATTTTGGTTGAGTGACAAAACTGTCGCGCACTGTTTTTAAGTACTTTACTAGCAGCCTGTTGCAAACACTTTCCCCCCTCCATTTGTTTAGTTGTCTCTATGGAAAATGCCAAAAATAACAATTTAACAGACAGAAAATTGTATTTTTCCAGCAACGCTATGATTCCCAGAGACCTTGGATGAAAACCTTGCATATCTTGGTATGAAGTGTAGCGTGCCCTTAAAGAAATCAGGGAATCTGGACAAGTGGAGGACAAAAATGGCATGCTTAACACATGAGCAGTATCCAGTCCCAATACAAGATCGAAGATATGCATCTGGTCCTTTGTGTCATCCATCTACTTTTCACTGATGCCTCATGAGAGATGGTCAGTATGAAAGTTTGACTTGACAAGCCATACTTAAAAATGATCACTATATACGGAGGAGATTGGGATTTTGATTTCACCATAAAGAACACATCTGGAAACACGGTCATAATCATGGATAGGCCTCCCCAAAGTCCAGACCGCAACAGGGGTCAGCAGTCTGGGATCATCAGCCAACATCCAAGGAGCTTTGGGTGTCTTTCAAGAAGCTGGAGAACTATTTCTGAAGATTACTTAAAAAAACAGAAGCTCCCCTAAGAGAGTTCAGGCTAAGCACAAAGCATGTTGAATAGAAAACTATTTTGAAATGCCACAACAACAAAGATGGTTAAAGATAATTTAGACAACGCTTTAAATAAAAGACCAACGGCCTTTGAAGATGGCTGCTGAAGAGTCAAGATTTGCTTCAAGGACTCTGCTTGTAGCTAAAACTTAGGTCAGAGAGGCAATGCTGATTTCACAATTTTATTTTTAAAAAAGCCATTTTCCAGTTTTGTGAGTAGCTGACGCTGCAATCTGCATGAGCAATTTTGGAAATAAAACATTTTGGATACAAAGAAACAGCAGCTAAATGAAACAATGTGTCAAATTAATTAAACTTGGCAAAATAACAATTTTACCAGCCATTTAGGTGTGTGTTAAAATGATCCAGGGAGGGGGCATCCCAGCAAATCCCCCCCCCCCCCCCCCCCCTCTCTCTCAAACTGACTGAAACGCTGTGGCAGGAGCTTAAAAGAACCATTCATAAACGAATGCCTGCAAATCCCAATAACTGAAGTAAAAGAGAACTACTAAAAGAAGAGTGGGCCAAAATTCCCCCACAATGATGTAACCGCATACAGAAAACAAGCGCCTCAAGTTATTGTTGCAAACAGTGGATCAAACAGACATGTTAAAACTTATTTTCACAACTGTACCTTTCATTTGTAATGAGTATGTTTTTATTTTTTCCCCATTACATTTTATTTGCTTGGTTTTTTTTTTTCCAGAGCATTATGGCCATTGAAGCGTGAAACTCAAATTTTCTAGTGCTTTTCAGGGTAAAATTGTTCAACACAGGCTTTTCTTCCCATCTTATGAACAATATAAAAAGAAAAGCTTCACAGAATCGCAGAATGTGATGCTGTTGGTTGTACTTTCAAAAGTTTGATGTTTAAGTTAAACTGCTTAACTTCATTGACTCTTGCACATCAGATAAATATCTATAATAAACACAAGTATTACTATTTTCATACAAACAGCACCACAGCATTTTTGTGTGTCATTTAATTTTTGTGTGATCTCTTTTAAAATTCACAACACATCTGAACATTTTGTATCACTACACAAAGAAACAAACTGACATCATAACAGTTTAAATTATTAAAATAAATAAATTCAATACATCAAACACAAAGATCTTCAGTAAACGGACCACAAACAGCTTGACAGAGTCATAAAATCTCGTGCCTCAGAAATATCCCGAGTTCAGAGAGTGTGAACGTGAAAATATTACAATAAAATAATGTAATAGAAGATAATAGGTTAGTCTTAGAACACAAAGATGGGCCAAAGGTATTAAATTACAACAACGTAAAAAGTAAGCTCTTTGCTACTTTAGAGCAAAGTCAATTCCAGTCTGCACTGCTCATTTGGCAACATACTACAGGTGGAGGGGAGTGGGTGGTGGGCTGTACTGAAGAACTCAGCATGCTCTTTGACAACCAATCAGTGTACATTGATTGGATATGCAACTCCACAGTCAATGTTGAAAAAAGGAAAAAAGTGCAGAGCTTTAAAGAGGGTTAAAACTGATGTTTCACACACCACAAACCTTCACTTGCATCATGAATAATATGAAGCAACGCTGATGAAATATCTCTTAAGGGAACAAAATACTCCTGCAGGCTGACAGACTGGCCATGCTACATGATTGTCCAGCGCACAGCAGCATCTCTTCAGTATTTGTTCTCCCTCAAGCGCAGCAGTTCACTCTCTGATCCCCATCAATAACTTTAGCAAGTGTGCCTCCATCACCTGTTGAACTAAACAGAGAAACATACACTGAGGTCATTTAACTGAACTGTGGGCTTTGTGGAAACAAATCCTGATTACCGCGATAGTTTAAGCATTAAAAGTGAAAATTAAGAACAATATTTACATTTCCATGTGACCATTCTTCACTCTGAGAAAGGAGAAAGTGTGGATCTGGCAGGAAAAGGCGACTTTGTGTTTATCTTAGCAGACTTTTACTTTTATGGAAACAGCAGCACTGTCAACAAATTCAAATCAAGTTTTACAGGACAAACGCCAGGACACTTACTAATTTTGGGCTTTGGCAGCAGGACAAAACCTAATTTTTTTTGGTAAGTTCATGCCATGACCGAATGATTCATTATAGGGAAAAAAAGAAATCTCAAATCTAATTTCGCTGTCCTCAACCCATAAGGTATCAAGTTTTTACAGAGGGAATATGCCTGTATATATTTCAAGCATCCCCCTCAGAAAAGATCCACCACAAACTATGTGGCAGATATGGAACAACAGCGCTGTGCTGACCAGTTCCAGCACACGCGGTGAATGGAAGATGGCCTCCTTCACTACATCCACGAATCTTCTCTGTGGTCTTCCTCTTTTCCTCCTGCCTGGCTGCTCTATATTAAACATCCTTTGTTCAATTGATCCTCTACCCCTCCTCTGCATGTCCAAACCCTACTCTCTCTAAAGATATTAGCTGAACAGGTAAAATGAAATGACGTCATAACAGTGCCTGGTTGTTTATTCCTTTGTTCCTAGAGTATTTAATGTTCCTAGAGTATTTAAAAGTAGAATGGGAGGCAGAGCCTTCAGTTTTCAGGCCCCTCTTCTGTGGAACCAGCTTCCAGTTTGGATTCGGGAGACAGACACTATCTCTACTTTCAAGATTAGGCTTAAAACCTTCCTTTTTGCTAAAGCATATAGTTAGGGCTGGACCAGGTGACCCTGAATCCTCCCTTAGTTATGCTGCAATAGATGTAGGCTGCCGGGGGATTCCCATGATGCATTGAGTTTTTCCTTTCCAGTCACCTTTCTCACTCACTATGTATTAACAGACCTCTCTGTATTGAATCATATCTGTTATTAATCTCTGTCTCTCTTCCACAGCATGTCTTTTATCCTGTCTTCCTTCTCTCACCCCAACCGGTCGCAGCAGATGGCCGCCCCTCCCTGAGCCTGGTTCTGCCGGAGGTTTCTTCCTGTTAAAAGGGAGTTTTTCCTTCCCACTGTCGCCAAAGTGCTTGCTCATAGGGGGTCATATGATTGTTGGGTTTTTCTCTGTATCTCTGAAGTGCCTTGAGGCAACTTTTGTTGTGATTTGGCGCTATATAAATAAAATTGAATTGAATTGAATTGAATTAAAGAAACACACTCTCTCTCTCATTTTTTATAAATAAAAGTATAGTTCTGGGGTTTGTGCAGCAAACTCTAAAGTTAATACATATTAGAATATAGTCAGGGTTACTCCAGAGACAATTTGGTTACTGAGACTGTTCCAGCATGTTTCTCAGCTGTGTTTTGCTCTTTTTCTCACATACCATTTCGGTGGCCCATGGCTACAGCCATGTCCATCGCATTGAAACCAGAATCTGACTCTATGGTAGGATCAGCACCGCTCTCTGGAAGACATGCAAACATACAAAATTTCAATCACTGTACATCATTTTCTATTAGAACTCAACACAACTGCTTTGCTTACCCTTTAACAAATATGAACACAGATGTTCCTGCAAGTCAAAGATTTCTGCTCACCTAACAAGATTTCAACACAGCGCACATGGTTGCCATGGACAGCGTACAGCAGAGGGGCTCCTCCATTCTAAAAACCCACAGAGATAATAACATTTAATACCAAGATCACAAACTGAGCGGAGGCACTACTTTAAACTAACCACACTTTTTTATAATAACATACCCAGTCATATTCATTGACATCGACTCCACAGTCAATGAGCATCTTCACAATATCTGTGTATCCCTTACTGCAAGCCAAGGACAATGCGCTCTCTCTCCCTTTGGCTAGGAGGTTAGGGTCAGCACCCTACAGCAAAAAGTGTCACAGGATGACAAACAGACAGTAAGTGAAGAAGTCTTGCTCGGATATAATAAACATACAAACAGAATAAAAGGTTTTCAATGAATATTCCATACATTTTGGAGCAGAAACTCCACCACAGCGATTTGTCCGTGTGCAGCTGCCCACATCAGCGGGGTGAAGCCCTCCTCATCTTGCAGATTGATTACAGTCTCTGTTAAAATAAATATGGAAAATAAAACATAATGGTGTATTTAATCTCCATCTACTGGTCTAATTACATTTTTAAACTTTATATTTTGCATACACAAGTAATTATCAAGATTCAATATCTGCTGGTAAACTGATGAAGAACTGTTGTTTTTCTCTTTTATGTGAAGGTGAATTCAATGTCTGAGAAAGAAGGATTTAAAAATTCTGAAAAAGCAGAACCTTTAAACATTTACAGTTAAAAAAAATACACGCTTATCCAACAGCAATGAAAAATAGAATTAGTCTCTTTTGGAGATTTGGAAGAAAAAGGTCGAGTTTCTATTTACTATCCCTACTAATATCTACTTTTAAAGTCTCAGCAGTGAACAAGTTAAATGCCCCGAGAAGCAGCAGATAAAAGGACATATATGAAACAAACTGGAATGAGGCTTGTCTAAAGGCACAAATATAAATAAAGCATCTTCAATATAAGTAGCTGATGTGGACTTAACCTAAACATGTTTAAATGAAAAAGGAATCATTCTTCACTTTTCATGGGAATGTCCAAACATTCATAAATTCTGGAAAGATGTCATCAACTGTCTGTCAGAGGTGTTCAACTTCAACATCCCTCTAAATGCTAAACTGTGCCTGCTGGGAATTTACCCAGTGGGCTTCTGACAAACACAGAAGCACTATGCTGGAAGAGTATGGATGCTCCTTCTATGAAACATGGGATAAAGGAACTTTCAGAATGTATTAGTCTGGAAAGAATAACATTGTTAAAGGAAAATGGAAGAAGTTTGTTCATATGGTTGGTTCATGTACAGTTCACACCTCTGCGAACTAAACATTATAGAAGATTGAAAGTAGACCTAGTCTGTAAAAATGTGGAATCATTTATATTAATTTATGTGTTTCTATTTTAAAGTGTTGCACTTCATTGGTATATAATTTATGCATGCTTAACGGTGTATGTATGACAGTGATGTTTTTGGTTATTACTGTGGTGCAATTTTTCATTTAACTAATTTTGGATGGCTTGAACTCCATGACAACAAAAACTGTAATCCTTTGACAGCCTACCTTGTTCAATCCTGCTAGCCAAAAACACCATCTCCCCTTGGGCTGCCAGCTGATGAATGGATAAAGCTGAAAGGAAACAAATGCATGTGTAACATTTACATTTTAACAATTCCGCTCACATAAAAACAACGAAAGAAACTGAAGTTGAAAGAAATGATGGTACTTACAGTGCACCAGAAGAGGTGTGGAAGACACCTCATTGCCTCGATGTTTATTGGTGAGAGTGGTGGACTGTTTGATTGGCGAGAAATGTTTGGTGGTGGATGGTGTGTAAACATGACGCACTTGTATACCCGGGGAAGGTGAGGTTTGGATGTTGCACTCGGCTGACAGAAGTAAAACACGTTTATTAGTATTGTGTATTCGACACAATCACAAGTTAATCTAAGACGAAGAAACAGGGTTTTGCTTTTTTTCTTACCTTTAAACAAAACGGAAGCCACCTCCAGATCAGAGTTCACCTGATCCTGGATGTTCTTACTGTCCTCCTCGTTGAGCGACTTTACAAATCTTGAGCAAACATTCATGTCGAAGCGGTTGGGTAATATGAATTTGATGCCCATAGCCACATTTTGGGTGTTTGTGTCGTCTGGGCTTGCACCCACCGACTGCTCAGTCTTTATGGCACTCAAGTCAGGCATTACACAGATCCCCTCCATGTCCTCGGAGACCAGAGGGCACTCTGCGGTCCCATCTGAGGCTGACACCGTAACGTTGTCCATCCCCGGATAACTTACTGAGCTTTCACACTGAGGTTAAACGGTGTACTATGCACGCTTGAAACACGGAGGAAATTTATGCTAAAAATCGATGGAAATCAGCACTCTGCGTCAGAGTCATTTTCATTTATCCTCGCCTGCGTACTAAAGGGACACAGAAAAGCCTTGCAAACAACAGCGTGTGAAACATATTAACTAGCAAACAACTGACGGTGGTTAACCAGTACTTAGCATGCTAGCTACTGTTAATGTAACCTTCGGCCCGGTACGCTGTGTATGGAGAACGGATTGCTAACCTTTATACAAATTAACCGCAACTATCAAGAAAGAAATATTTATTTTATAAAATCAATTAATCTAAGTCCATAAGACATTTTTTTCTAGATAAATTCTATGTAAGCGTCGCTCTTTTGTCGGTGTTTTGATAGATTGCACATGCGCAATTGGACGTCTTTTAAACGTCGGTGCATCATCTTTTAAACTCCCCCTAGTAAGTTCCGACCGGAAACTACATCACACAAACAAAATACCAAAGCTGTTATTTAATGGTAGGCCATTTAATTGACGGTCTGTTACAGTTTGAAGCAAAGTTACCATAGTTTTGTATCTTCTATTTATTTTTTATTTTTATTTCATTTAAAAAAATTTTTTAACTCAGTTTAGTTTTAGTTAGTTTACAGAGTGAATTTTCTTATTTTAGCTTTTAATGTTTGAATTTATGTTGAATGTTTGAGTTTATTTAACAAATTATCATATATTAAAAGTGAGGATATTTCCTCTATATCTTTGTTTTATTTGGTTTTATTTGGTTTTCCAAGTTCACAAAATCATTTAGTGAAGTCTGGGGAAAAAAAGGTTATTTATCTAATGCTTCAAATATATTTACCATCTATCCTGTTCACTCAAACAAAATATCCAGTGTGCAGCAGGTTTCTGGGCAGAAATGCCATCTTGATCCTAGAGGTCAGAGGAGAATGGCCAGATTGCTTTGAGCTGTAGACAACAGCCACTCAAACAACCACTTGTTACAACAAATGTATGCAGAAAAACATACATTGAACACAAACACTGAAGCAGATGGTCACAAGACCACAATTGGCGCTGCTCCTATCAGCTAAAACCAGGAATCAAAGGCTGCAGTTGTCACAGTCTGTGGATTATAGAGACTGGATGTAGAGAAAAGGACCCACATGCAGTCGTGTGGAGGTAGCCAGAATAAAACAAAAAGTGAGCCCCTTTTCTGTTCACAAAAGAGCAAAGTGGCCATAATCCAAAAAGTGAAACATAAATCCAAAAAGGGGAAACTGAAAACTACAGTATAACCACTAGGAAACACACTCATGCTGAAAACCACCAGGGGCAAGAGAGACAGGAACAGAAACACATGGTCTGACACAGGACAATGGGGGGCTGTATATGTGCAGAAGGGCAGTTAAGGGAAGCGGAGACAGCTACATTACACTTTAAAGTAACTAGGAGGTGCAAGCTAGAGCAAGTACACCAAGAATACATGAAACATACATGAATACCTGAAATATAAACATTAAACAAACCAGGAATCAGAACAGAATATTCAAATAAACACTAGAAAGTCCAAAAACTCTGAACCACTGGGTCAAATCCCCCAATACCATGACAACAATTTGCACAGGCAGGCTCATCAAAATTGGACAACAGAAAATTGAAAAAGTGCTGCCTCATCTGATGAGTCTCGATGTCATCTGTGAATTTTGGAGGGTAGGGTCAGAATTTGGCATAAAAGAGTATGGATCCCATTCATCCTGCCTTGGAGCAACGGTTCAGGCTGCTGATGGTGATGGAGTAATGGTGTCGGGGGATATTTTCTTGGCACACTTTGGGCCCCTTAGGACCAGATGAGCATCATTTAAACACCACCAGCCTGCCTGAGTATTGTTGCTGAACATCTCAGCCCATTTATAAAGACAGTGTAACCCATCTGCTGATGCCTGCTGCCATCAGAATAACACACAAAATCCCAAAACTCAGATCATCTCAAATTTGTTCCTTGAATACACCACTGAGTTCACTGTACTCAAACGGCTTCCACAGTCAGCACCTCTCAGCACACAGTACAGCACCTTTGGGATGTGGTGAAATGGAAGATTGGTGTTGTGGATGTGCAGCCCACAAATCTGCAGCAACATGTGTGCTGATGTCATGTTAATATGGACCAAATTCTCTGAGGAATGGTTCCAGCACTTTTTTGACTTTGAAGAATTAAATCAGTTCCAAAGGCAGAAGTGGGTCCAACCCAGTACTAGCAAGGTGCACCTAATAAAATGCTTAGTTTGCATATGTCTTTGGTTCAAGCTAAAGTCTAAGAGAAATTAATCCCACCTTGTGGATGCATGTTCTAAATAATATTCAAATTATATAATTAAATAGGGGCTTATGTGAGAAAAGCTACAAAAGCTGAAGAATTTGAGCTTGTTTACTTATTCCTTTTAAACTGTTTGCTACACTAATGACAGGGAATTCAAATGTCCTGCCAATCGTGGTTATTTTCATAGCAAGGTCAACCTCACAACACAATAATCCGATTTAAAGGCCGCAACAACTATTTCCTCAGAATGAGTGAAATCCTTTTATTCAGAAATAAATATGGAATGATCCTTCCCCCCCGTCCCCCCTTTCTCGTGTTATGTTGTTTGTTTCACAATCTGTGTATTTCCATATCTTGCTTCCTTGCTTGCTGTCGATGTTCTGAAAGCGTTTGTGTTCTTTGACTTTCTCTGTTTGTTTTGCAAAGTAGAGATTTCTTAATGGTGTGATTAGGCTTTGGAGGATAAACAGTATTTAAGTCCCTGCAGTATTTATCCCTGCGGTCCTAAATAGAAGGTTTAATAGTGTTTTTACTGTATAATTTCTTTAAAAAAAAAAAATCAGACTAACTGCCTGGTATCCATGCCAGCAGCTTTTCTCTAATGCTTCTGTGAGCAATGTTTACTGCTGGTTGATGGCTAATTCCTCACTCATGATTATGCAGTGTTTGAGTTAAACTTGGTAATCTATCACCGTGTTAAACTGCAAAGACACAGACATTACAAATTCTGTGAGAGAAAACAAATACAGTTATTTGAATTATTGCCTTTGAAACCCCTGAATGATTTTTTGAAATGCTTTACATATTTAAGAAATCAGAGGAGGATTTGGAGATTGAAGTTATGATTCAAAATCTGTTTTCATTGGACTGTAACTGAAATGTCTTTTCAGCTGGGGAAAAAAAGGCTTCATTGAAACAGTGTGATGGCAGCTGCGCTGGGACAGAAACCCTTCTTGTTTTGTTGTTTTAATTGTTTTAGGAAAGTGCTTTTGTATCTAAAATATTAGCGCCTTTGTTTCCTGTTGTTTTGAAGTAAAAAAGTGATGGCGATGCTTCTCCCGAGGCCTTTTTGTTCTGTTGGTTTTGTTTCTTCAAGCTTCTAATGAGGAGGTCAAGGGTCCTGGGATGTCCATGAAGTTGCTCCAACAACACCAGGGGGTCTTGATGGAAAAAAAAAAAAACCCTTCCAGGTCAGTTGCACTGAGGAAGCTGTGCCTTGTTAAATGTGACTCAGTGAACCTCAGTTTTTGTGTACCGCTCTTGCCATCTAAAGGAAACGGGAATTGCATGCAGAAAATACAGCAGATTACTGCACCTTAACTACTTTGGAATTTAGTGTATGACATTACAGAGGATGGAAAAGCCTCCTGCACAAGTGTTGTTTATTTTAGTCACTTCTTGGTTACACCAGCAGATGGCACCATAGTCTTATGAATTCTGAAATCGGAGCTTGAACTTGAGGGAGGCTTTGTTCTTCTTTCAAACTTTCTATAATCCTTTGATCATCCAATTAAGCAAGACAGCACTTTTTGGTGGACAGGGTGAAATTAACTGATATTGCCAACTGTGTGAAAGCTGGACCGTCTTTTTAGTTCATCTGCTGCTCATTATTAGTTAGTGGGGGAACAGGGTTTACGAGTGACCAGGGAGCAGGAATTGTGGGAAAGTTGTCTTCTTTTTGTGTTTCTTATTAATGTAAAATGTCAATATAAATTGCCCTCCTCTGTGTGCAACTAAGATGAGAATCCAGCTGAGAATGAAAGAGGTCTTTTCCCCCCCGAGCCAGTTAAAAAGTAAGTATAGAGTCCCTAGTTCTTTTTTCATAAAAAAGAAAATAACTCCTAAAGTAGATCGTGCAAAAATCACCAATCAGCTTACATATTAAATGTGAGTTATGCTTGATACACCTGATGTCACTACATAAAACAGCTGTAGAGCCACATTTATTGAGTCAATAGTTCATGCTAAAATACTAAAAAGAAGAAGAATCATCTCAAAGTCCAGAAAGGCCCTTTCATTTTTACTTTTCCCTCATGCACCTGCCGATGTAAAAAGTCTTGAATAATCAGGCCTCATGTTATCGTAAAGACCTCAAAGTAGCACATCACCTCTGTAGAGCACTTTACACTCAGCCTGTGAGCTTACTTGTGGTTTTAGAGTATTTAAAAGAACAATGGGAGGCAGAGCCTTCAGCTTTCAGGCCCCTCTTCTGTGGAACCAGCTCCCAGTTTGGATTTGGGAGACAGGCACATCTCTACTTTTAAGATTTGGCATAAAACTTTCCTTTTTGATAAAGCATATAGTTCAGGTGACCCTAAACCCTCCCTTAGTAATGCTGCAATAGATCTAGCCTACTTGGGTTTCCCACAATGCACTGAGTATTTCTTCTTTATTCACCTTTTTTCACTGTCAGTGTGTTTATACATCACTTTGCATTGAGCCTAGTTTTGCTGGAGTTTTCTTCCTGGTTTCTTCCTTGGCAACAGTGGAAAGGAGGTTTTCCTTCCCATTGTTGCCAAGTGCTTACTTATAGGAGGTCATCTGATTGCTGGAGTTTCCTCTCTACTATTGTAGGATCTTTACCTTACAATATAAATGGGGTTTGTGGTTGTGATTTGGCACTACATAAATGAAATTAAACTGAATTGAACTGAACTGAAAGCTCGCCTTGATTGATGAGTATACATCAGTATATAAGATTTGTTTCAGCTGATATTGGCCATGTTGTCTGAAGTTGGCTATTGGCAAACAACATGGAATTTATCAGTGTAAGGTCATGACCATTCATACATCCAGTCTAGCTTATAATATTAATAACACATTAGAATTCTGAGAAACACACTTCTTGTGTGTGTATTTATACTATATTTATTACCACGTTAGCTAATGCCAAAAGTAGCCACACCAAAGTGCTAAAATACTCAGTGAGAGACTGTATTACAAATACAAAGTAAAAGTACAACAACTGGACTTTACTGTATCAGCCTGCCTGGTATTTAAAAGATCCAGTATCCCTATCAAGGACGTACACTCTATCTATCCAACTCAAGAAGAAGCTCAAAGAATAGTGATGTGGCATGTTAATGTTGTATTAATGTGTAAGGTGCATTTTAACACTGGGGCTGATAAAGTGGAGCATTTTTTTTTCCAAGGTTAATAATAATTAAAGTGTGGAAGAAGTGTAGTAGAATAAAAATGTGCTTTAATCACTTTGCATTCTTTCCAGTTATTATTAATCTCTAGCTCTCTTCCATCTGTCTCCCTCCCCTTGCCCCCAGCAGGTAGCAGCAGATGGCTGTCCTTCCCTGAGCCTAATTCTGGATGAGGTTTCTTCCAATTAAAAGGGAGTTTTTCCTTCCCACTGTTGCCACGTGCTTGCTTGAACAAGGTCATCTGATGGTTGGGGCTTTGTATTACTGTAGAGTCTTTACCTTAGAATATAAAGTCCCTTGAGGCGACTATTGTGTGAGAAAATGTAGCTGAACTGAAGTGAATTGAATTGACTTTGTACTTACAATCTTTTCACCGCTACTGCTGTGGTTTCTTTGTACTCGGTCACAGTGACATCACTCAGGCTGATCTCTGATTGGAGAAAATTAAAATGATAAACACTAAATACAGGAGCTCAGTTAAAGGAAATGTCAAATAAAGCATTAAATGTCATTATGAGTTCCCTATGCTGGGGACGTTACATTTATAGAGACGGAATTAAGCACATGTCGCCACGTTTGGCCCTGCCTCCCGGAGAGGTTTCACTCATGCTGCCCGGTCCTTGAAGGGGTGGACCAAAAAAAAAAAAAAGAAAAAAAAAAGGACAGGCAGCAAAGGAAAAGGAAAATCATTGGCGACACCTGCAGACTCCTAACCTGCTCTCTCTCGGAGCAAAAACATGGAAACCTGAAAGAGGCGGAAAGAAACTCATTCGGAATAAAAGGTGCATTAATAAAGTATGTTTATTAGTCACAACTACTACGCGGAGCAGAAGCGAGCGGCTCAAACACTTTCCAAATAGACTCCCGGAGCGAGAAAGCGGAGGGAGGGAGGAAAGCGCAGCAGGTAATGGGAAGCTGATTCATCCTCACTCGGAAAAGTTCCGTTTCACGCAGATTTTCATTAAAGCTTAAAGGAAGGAGCAGTGTGCAGACAGCGAAACTGTTTTCATGCACTTTTTAATTTTTGTATATATTTTTTTTACTTGTTAATTGTTCACGTGAGGCGTGGATGGAGTGAAACGCTGGTGCGTTCACAGGTAAAAGGCAAAACGCGCGTTTTCCCCTGTCTATGTTGTCTATTCAAACCCGCTGTTGTGATCCCGGAGAGATATAAATGATGTGTTTACTGACTGTATTTGACTGTTAAGTGCAGGGGTTTCGCTTCCTACTGACAGTAGCAGTGGAGATCATTTATTGTTCATAGGAGTGCTCACAATGTGTGCGGTCCCCCGTTTTCACTTCTTTGTGTGGCTGCTCCGTGCATTAGTGTGAAAGCGAGGTGGTTTTCCTCTAAGTAATACCTTAAATTCTGAGTCTGATAACTCTAATTTACGGAGACACTCATAAGTCGTCATACATCATTCATGAATTTTTGAGCTCTTTTATTAAGTTTAAATACGTCATGTTGAAAAGTGTGGAGTTATGCAGTTGTCATTCACTGTGTGAATAAAAATGCTTTCGACAGCCTGTTTTTGCAGCTTGCCATGTGAACGGAAATTAAATAGTTTAACCGTGCGTCATCTGAAAAAGGGCTGATGAAGACAGGGTTTACATACTCCCATCTATGTATGTCAAAATGCTTTCCAAATGCTTTTTGACAGCGTGCGGTTATGTGTAATCTTTTTTCTGTTTTCTCACGCTCTGTTCTGGCGTGCCTGGCCACGACTCATATCAGGTTTCTCCTTCATACTGAACAGTCAGACTGAGGACAATGAATGACACTAATGCTTCGCATAGTATTAGAAAAAAATAGACAATAAACGTTGGGTTTAAAGTTAATCCTCTGATGGTGGTGTGCCTTACTTTGGTTTCCTGGTCATCCAATCCTTGTTTTCACCTGCAGTCTATTCAAAAGTTGTTTTTGAGCTTGTGAAGCTCAGGTGAGGTCTTCCTTCTGTGTTTGGATGTGAATCTTGTTTTGAACTTTCTATAAAGGGAAGATGAGCAGAACAATCGCATTTGTGGGCATTTAAAAAAAAATCTGTAATAGGATAGATTAACCATCATTAGTTGTACATCACAGTAGTGTAATCCTATGGATATAAGTAAAAAAAACTTATTTCACCCATTGATGTGCAAATCGATTTATAATTTCTATGTAGTCTTTTTTTCTTTTTGATATCCTGTCTTTCTCCATTAAATTTAAACTACCATCAGAATTAGATCCTGCTCTATTCTTAAAAATGTAGCTAGAAATTAAAATAATCATTTCCACCACTGTAAATGAATTGACCTGCCCACCTTTCCTTTACGTACTTTTATATGGAAGAAGTGGCATAATCAAAAAATATTCAACAATCATTAAAATATGTGTATTGAAATGAAAGCCGAGAAGAGTATTCAGTTAATAAATTAATAAACATTAAAGCATGATTCCTGCTTTTGGATGGTTAAAAAAAAACAACAACACAATTTTAACCATAATTTCTTGAAAAGTGTGAAAACTTGCATACTGGTAGATTTTTTTTAAAGGTTCATCTTTTAAAAGCAGGAAGTACTTAATCTACCCAAAACTACAGCTGTTTTTTCATCATGGTTACCATAAAAAAATCCTCAATATTTTAGCCAGGACATTCATGTGGCTTACTTTCTACAATTAAATGAAAATGTTCCTAAAATAAAATCATGGCTACAGTTTATTCATGCAAGGGAGCCATTTATGGGTTAGGGTTACATTAACATTCGGCTCATTTAATGGAATTTTTGCCTGTTTGGGACATGCAAAAAGTCTGCAGAGCCACAAGGCCTGCTGGATGTGCCCCAGCTGATGCAGATGAGTGTCTAGACAAAGCGCAGCCTGCTGTGCAGCTTTGAAGTCATGCACTATTCACAGCTGAGACTGAAGTCACAGTGGATCAGGTGTGTGCTGATGATACAGTTACCCTTTCTACCACGGCTGTATCCTGTCTGAAGGCTATTGTTTTTCCATTCACGCAGGCAGGGCAATATCAGCGAACTAAGCCCTATAAGAGTCTTTATCTTACTCACCTCAGGAAATGTTTTGAAACGTGGCACACAAAAATAGCAAGCGATCTCTTGGTCCTGACTTTGGGAGACGGTGGGGCTAAGAGGAGGGTCAGATCTTGGAGGTTAAAGTTTCACGTCAAACAATAACACAAGTGCAATAAATTTCGTGCAACATTCAATGCTTCAGTTGTAGCATGGCTATAGGTTACATTAGGCGGTGCTGTTATTAACCCGATGTCATAGTAACACCTCTGTTTTGTCTCCAGGTCTTTGGTGGATGGAGAGAAAATGGACGTGAACCAGAGGGAGGTGCCTTTATATGTAAGTGACTACCTCCTTTGCTTGTGTGTGTCTGAGGTGTTTGCATAATGCAGGGTTGTCAAACTTATTCTGCATGATGGAAAGATGCTGTAGTAAATAAAATAAATTGTCATTGGTCATTGCCCAGACTCTCTTGCAACTGCAAAATTGAAAGTCTTTATTAATATACAGAAAAAGTTTTATTTATTTTTCTGTGGACCCATTGTAAAAACAGAAATTTCTACAGGTGATAGTAAAAATTAAAAACAGAAGATTTTCTGTTCAAGTTTATCTATTTATTACTCTGGTGTAATATGAACAACAATGGCAATGTGGGGTGGGGTGTGTGGGTGGGTGGGGTATCTTTATCAGTAAGAAAAGCTGTAAAACTTAAGAAAACACAGTTGAAAGTACAAAATCTATGCCCTCTTTCATATACTCCAAAGCCATCAAGTGGCCCAGATTGAGGTCTTTGCCGGGCTGATACTGACCCCAAGGCCTTATGTTTCAGCAGAAGTGTTTCCCTCCAGCTATCCTCCTCCTCTCTCAGTCCTGACTCTCTCTGTGTGCACTGGTTGACTAGTGAGCCTTGTGTCGCAGGTGAAACCCAACCCAGCAGGGTTTCAGTCCCTGGGGAAGCCAGGCTCTACACAGCCGCCCACCACATGACAAGGGCTTCTGAAAGCATGGCTCCCATAGTGAACATGGGACTAAGAATAACAGAGTATTCTTGGCTCTTTAAAAACTACTGATTACACAAGTTTAAAAAAAATGTGGATTTTCTTTTCTAAAATTGTCAAATTATTGTCTTTTCAACTTTTTTTGTTTTAACTTTTGGACGTTTTAGTTTTGTTTCGCCATCTCTTTCTCTCTTTTCCTTTTTGCCTCTTTCACTCTCTCTCTGCCTATTCTCCTGTAAATGTGGAAGCCTGGGTGGGCCAGTCACTGAAGCGTTGCCAGATTTCTGGTAAGCGGAGTGTCTGCTTGTTTTGCTGTGTCACCAGTTTGAGAGAGGGATGGTGATGGGGGTGGGGGTCGCTTCGAAATCGTTGCCTCCATTCGCTCACAGAATCTGATGGAGGGCCGGTCTCGAGGCCCAGACATGTGAATCATTATGGGCGCTAGAACTTACACATACTAAGAGGAAGTGGTGTCTCCACCCTCAGAGGACACAGCTGAACAGGAGCAACTCTCAGGACTGAATGAGATCCAGATTTCAATGCTGGGCTTTGTGTAGACAAGCTGTGGCACACTGCTGTGATATAAAGACTACTATTGTAGCATGCCTAGTAAAGTTTTATGGCGCACCTCCACGCACGCAACACAGTGTCATGCCCATAGCAAATACTGATGGACGAGATCAATGGAGAAGTGGCTGCCATGAGTTGGATGGAAAAAGTGTTGGGAGTTCCTGTGTGGAAGGAGATTTTATTGAGCTGTAGTTTAGCTTCAGGTTCATGCGAAAGTCATTTTGTTTGTCCAGGTGCATGACTGAATTAAACTTATGCCCCTGAAAGAAGAATGTGTGGCCACGTTGGTGAAATGGAAAGTGCAATTTTACCACAGCAGAGGCTGAACTAACTACGTTTCCAGCTGTAGCAACACCAGCAGCTTGCTTCTTTCTTGGTTTGCCACCACATTCGTTCATACTTAAGGATCTGAAACTATTAATGAAGCTTAAATGTGATAAACTAGACAGCAGATTTTAAAAAATCCCAAAATTCTGCTGTTACTGCTATTATATAGAAATCTGCTTGACATATTTGTGTTCTGGAGGGGTAAATAGTAATTTTTAACATTTTTTGTACATTATTTTATATTTTCCAGGTCATTTTAGTTTATCTAAATCTGTGGATTGCCAAATAAGGTGGTAAATAGGGTAACCATAACAACTGCTTAACATCAGGATGTTAGCAGTGCTGTTGTGATCAAGTTAGCATAACAGCGTTAATGTTTATCTTAAGATGTTATGTCCAAGTGTTTGACCAATCCTGGATTTTTGTTGCCAAGGTTAGAGCTGAGCAGGGATTTTAAGACAGACACTGACACAATATTCAATATGCCGGCCAATAGTTTTTGGCTTTCAGAAATGAAACATAAATAAATTTCCCTAACATTTGTTATGTGCAGTTATTTATTTACACATTTATGCTGTGTCTGACTCTGCTTGGATCACGTGGTTGTTATGTTTGTGGTCTTCCAAACATATGTGGTTCCAGCAAGGAAGTTGCAAAGTGCCTCTGCTGGACAAACTATGCAATGTTAACATTCATAACATAGCTGAAGGGTGTTTTCACCTGGTTCCCTTTGTATTTTAAACTTGAATTTACTGGCTATTATAAATGCAGATACCAATTGATTGGCAAATAGCTAATATTGACAGGTGATAATAAGAATAACCCAGGTTGATCCTGATACCATTATGGTACATTTTGTTGAAAAACAATTCTTTAAAATGGGCTTCATTTTTGTAATCTGGATTATTTTCTGTGAAAACGCTTTTGTATTGGCACATGTCAACATACCTGGCAGGACGATACATCTGTTATAGGCCAGTATCAGTTGTTAATATCAGCATATACTCACACATACACTTTATTAGAATAGAATAGCCTTTTGTCATTGTACAACAAAATTGTGGTTAAATATTTTTCTAGCAGAGGAAGGTTTTGAGCCATCGACCTCTGGGTTATGGGCCCAGCACACTTCCACTGCGCCACTCTGCTTGGGACTCAGTCTCACAATCCCTAATTTAGGGATTAGGTCACTGGGGCTACAGTACGCTAGGTACACTTGGTCAACTGCTCATTAATCCAAAAAGCAACTCAGGACATGTAAACATGGTTAAGATGACCTGCTCGGTTTGAGCATCAGAACTGGGGAGGCAGGTGATCAGACTGGTTGTTTGGTTGTAACCCAGCGGCCCCCAACCCCCGGGCCACGAGAGTTAAGGCTCGATTGTTAAACTTATGGTTTTCAGGGTTTTTTTCAGTTTTTATTGTTATTTTTTTAAATCGTTTTTTCCCTGGGTCTTTTCCCGTGTGTTATGAATACATCCTCCTTTTTTGGTACCGGTACTGATTTTATTTTGTTGTTTTTATTTGCGACACCTTAAAGGCCGGTCTGTGAAAATATTGTTGGACAAAAAAACGGTCCGTGGCCCAAAAAAGGTTGGGGACCGCTAGTTTAACCTACAACATGAAGAATTAAAGCTTTTCTGAAGGCAAAAGGGGTCCAACTTAATAGGAAGGTGTACTAAGTAAAGTGGCTGGTGAATGCATTGTTGGGCTCTACTTAAACCAGTGCACATCTGCTTGCAAGGCTCTTTTTTTTCCTTAACAGCAGCTTTTATCTCAGCGCTGTACTGCCACATTTTGACAAATGAAGATAGATTGGGTGTCCCCTTATTATAATGTTTGTTAGATTGCGAGTGTGGTTTGTGTAGTGTAATGGTGGTTTCCTTTAAACTAGCAGGTATGTGTGTGTGTAATGGTTTATGGGTTTTTTTTCCCCTTTAAGTGCTGTGATGATTGTGTTTGCTTTTCACATGTCAAACCAACAGAAAGACTCACGTTTCCAAATATTTATTGATGCGGAACAAGAAAGTTGGCCATAAAGGATAAAACAACATTACTTCACCAAATAGACACGCTCTCCTATTACAGCTGCTTTCTCAGATGTCCTAATTATTCATTTCAGTACTTCTTGAGAATATTATGTAACAGCTAGTCTACCGACAGGACTTTTCTTTGAGATGAATGGTTGTGGCACTGCACCAGCCCCTTTTGACATGTAGACTAGTTATTAGTATCCCATTTGCACAGCAGATTAAATCAGAGGTATGTGTCTCAGCTGAGCATGAGAAAAGGCCTTCAGCACTAGCTGGTTGTCACTCTCAAGACTCTGGAGTTTATGTTAGTTCAGACGTGAACAGCCCATAGTGTCGCTATGGTAGTGTGTGACGTACTGTCACATACTTGTGGTTGGACAATTGTTTTGCTTAATGTAATGCCTTTGTGTGTGAACGTTCATGAGCATATCATCTTAGAGCATGTGGAAGTAAGTGGAACGGTGGCCTCTGTTGTTCTTTGATCAAATTAAATAGGCTATGAGGGTTTATAGTGACTCTATGATTATAGCAGACTCTATCGCACAGTGCAGGTTTTCTTAATGATACCAAATGTTATTTGTGTTGGTTATTAAACTGAAATAACTATGCTTGAGAGCTGACATCAATAGGTCTTTGCACTGAGGGGAGCTAACTGTTATTGGAGCTGTTTTTGTTGTTGCGGTGGCACTGATCTTACTCCCCTGACGTCACCCGTGTGATAGACTCAGGAGATCATGGCAAAGAGCTGTAGAGCTGACAACTACAGGTTTCCTGGAGACCGGGCAGCAGATTTGATGTTGTTTTTCCTCCCACCCCCTACATTGAATGGACAATAACATGCGGAGGTTATAAGACCATCTCTCTGGTGTATCATTGGATTTAGTGTTTTAATAAAAATAAACATTAAAAACAAAGCAGCCCAGTTGTTATGTCACACAACAGCAAAAGCACCTTGTGGATTCATAGCAGGCATATATGAAAAACCTTGTATTCATAACTAAATATACTCTCCGACCTTCAAACTCGCCACGTGGAAGGCATGAAGTAAAAAACCACAAGGTGTTGAATATTTCATTGTTACTGGATCAGGTTGTGTCATGACGGTGCTCTGGAAAAAAGGCCATAGATCACATCGGTGTGTGTTGTGTCAAATTTTGCCCCTCTTAAAGTAATATTGTCTGAGGCTATGGGACAATGTTGAGACAATTGAGTGGAAACTATATCCTCTGTGCAGGATTCAAAATGCAATCAAACAATATTGTGTGATGTGTCTTTTATAGACATTTACAAAGGAATACAGTATAAAAAATACAGAAAACTGCACATAGCATTAATATCTAAATAAATTCTATTACTTTTTTTTGTAAATGTACTTTTATGAATGACTCTTTATGTGGAGTTAGACTTACAGGAAATAACGAAGGCTACACAAGCAGCAGGATGAAATCTTATCTTCTGTTATGCGGAAAAACAATCAGAGATAAGTGTGCACTAAGTGGTACTGCAGCTAACCGCTGAAAACGGAGAAACTGCAGCTTGAGTCAGACCCGTTTATCACTTCCAAATAGCAGCCTCGCAAACAACAGGAAGATAGCAACTCTTGAAACCCCCAAGGGTTTCGAAAGAACAGGGGTAAAGGTTAGAAATTTGACTGGAGCCAGATTTTAAGTGCAGTTGAAATGATTATAGACTTTTTGTTTTGTTTTTTTTGTTTCCATGGGAAAGCTTGACCTATACTCGCATGTATAATATAGGTCAAGACATGTTTGAAGACATAAAGAAAAAAATTCCTTGAAAGTGAAATCACTGCATGCACTCAAATGCATTAGAAAGTGACATGTTTTAGATAAGAGTATTGCACACAATGTATCTGGAACGTCAGAGTCCAAGAAGATGAATTCCAGTGTTGAGCTATCTATACTGACACAAGGACAGTGTTTACAGAGAACAGTTGTCCTTCCAGCATATTCCTGATTCGATGTCATTGTGTTTTCTTTGCAATGTATGAGCTGGAAGGCAAGAAAACCTTGGTGGTTTTTGCTGGTGTTTGTGTACAAACAGAATAAGTCAGTGCCGTCATGTTTCCTGCTATGACAGTCGTATAGTCGGATAATGCAGGAAAAAAAGCCAAAGTGGGTTAAAAAGTAGAATCTCTTCATAGGATAGATTGTGAGAACTTAAGAGCCCCTGTTTTCTTCCAGGGAAAACACAACAGGAGGGTTAAGTACAAGGAGTGCAGTAAAAGTTAAATCGCCCATTTTTTTTGCCTTTTTAACCTCTTAAGCCCCAACGCCCCCTGATACGGGCGCAAAAAGCAGTAGATCAGGTAGGCTTGGGGCTTAAGAGGTTAAGTTCAGGTTTCTTACAGTATAGGTCACACTTAGTGGCTCGGTCACACTAGATTTAAAATAGGATGGCCTATTTTTACATTTTGCATCCTAGGAACAACTGGTGGTTTCCCAATAATTGCATAAACTTTTTTTGTGTTTGGTGGTATTATTGTAGGGTCTGCCTTACAATATGAAGCGCCTTGAGGCAACTGTTGTTGTAATTTGGCGCTATATAAATCAAATTGAATTGAATGGAATTGACAGATTGTAAGTAGTTGCCGTGATCATTTGGTCACCAAGAAGTTGAATGACAAGCCACAGGTTGCCTGGTGGGAGGCAACTTGTCTCCAAACAGTCACAGTCTGACTTTGACTGACTACAACCACACTGTGACAGATTGGTAAAGATTTGCAGATAATTGTTGTCTGACTTAAAAACGCAGATGGATTGCCAAGATGAGCACAAGTCACCTGGGACAAGTTTCTTTGCAAATGTGGGCTTGATTCAACCGGTTGCCAACTGACTATACAATCAAGGTTGCTGAGCATCTGTGCCATTTTGTCTCTAATTTTATGAAGGAATTTCTGAATATATATTTCAAATACATGAGGTTCTGGCTGGACTCTGAATGTAAGTAGTTAATGCAAATTAATGTTTAGTGAGAAATTCTGTGCATGTTGACGGCAATAGATTTGCAACAGGTTCATGATTATCATCGATGTATCAGAGTTAATTGCTTTGTTATCACATCCTCTTGCACACTGACAGCAGAGTGGCTCTGTCTTATTACTGTTTTATCATTGTCTTGATGCACAAAAGTTGCTCTGAATGGCAACTGATTGCAAGTTCTCGCAAACTTGGTACACATCTTTGAAACATCATCATTGGACTCAATCGCATAAGTTGGTGATTTCTAGCCAAAGTGATATAATATTCTTCAGTTCTACTAGAAATCATGCTCAAGGGTGATAATATTACCTGACTTTCTGTTTCTCAAACCAGGGACAAGTGGAGGCTCATGTAAGGCTGCAAACCAGAGTTTCTGAACATGCAGATTTCTACATTGTTGTACAAGGCTCTAGACTTGCACACGTGATTACAGCAAAAAGAGCCAATGATGGCTTGAGTCTCTGCTTCACAGTTCCAGGTATGTCCTTTAGTCAACCACTTTGGCTCTCACGTTGTCATCACTTCCTGCTTTGATTTTTTAAATGATTTTCTCTATATTCCACAGGCCACAACCTTGAGGAAGTTGTTTCTGTCACATCGTACTTTCACATCGAGAACAACGTCAAACCTTGTGAGGGGGAAGCGTCCTTTAAGTACGTTAGGGATGATGCCCAGGAAGTAGCAGAATACCTAAGTGAAAACAGAGACCAGCTTGACCCCCAGAGCTTCTTAGAGATCCTGAAGAAGTTTCCTTGTTGCGCACAGGGAGTGGATGATGAGCTCTTTGTTGAACAGTTAGCTCACCTTGAGCAGGAGGTGGAGATCAATAAAAGTTCAGCTGATCTTCGGCTGCTGGATGAGAAGATCACACATGCTTTGACTAACATGGATTACCCTCAGCAGTGGAAAACAGATGGCCAACCTAAAGAAGGTAATGAAATGAAACGTCCAACTTTAAGTCGGAGGTTAGTTTCTAGAGACTTCAGTAACCACTTGCATCTCAGGTTTCTACCTCTAAAGCCCAAATGTGTTTTCGTATTATTTTTGCTTCATGTTCTTTTTCCATGGTAGAATAATTGTACAGCACACATCTTTAATGACTTTAAAAAGTACAATTGTGGGTACACAACTTTGAATTTATTTTGAAGCTTTCATCCACACAGGCTCAAATATATACCGTATTTTCCAGACTACAAAGCGCACCTGAATATTAGCCGCACAAGCTAAAATCAGGGGAAAATCCTGTTTTGTACATACATTAGCCGCACCTGACTAAAAGCGGCAGGTGTTTCAATGTTGACTTATCATATGTAAGAGAATATGCACAAAGGGAATTGTCAGGAAAGAGATGGCTGTTTGGAGACACACCCCTTTTATTAATATTTTGAAAAACAAGTTATGGGTACATATTTGCATAACTTTTTAGGGTATATGTACAAGTAGCGGTAATTACAAGTACGAAACATGTACTGTGCTTCATAAACGAGTAACAAATGTAGTACATAACAATAACCTACAGCACACCAGAAAAATAGATTCGGCCTACCTTTTAGGCTCAGATGCAGTGACACGGCTTTAACAAGAAGAAAAGTCAGTCATTCACCACCATCTTTCTCTTCTTCCTGCGCACTAAAACAACCAAAGTCCTCTTCTCCAGTGTCAGATACGAACAGGCTCATCCACACTCCGCTTCTCTCCTTTGTTGTCACTTTCAAAACCAAAGAAATCCTCGTTGTCAGTGTCAGAGTCGAACACCCTCTGAAGGGCCGTGGCGGTGTCCTCCTCTCCATCATGCAGCAGTCCAGCCCTTCGAAATCCGTCGGTGATCGTGGATGTTTTCACACTTTTCCACGCTGTCAGAATCCACCGGTGGAGTTGGGCATAACTTGCTTTTCGCAAGTTTATCGCCGCTCGTCATCCAGGCCTCCCGCTGAACGCGTAGCGCTACTTTGAAGTTTGTTTTTTGCGCTACTTCGTACGGCACTACGTTGCCTGGCGGACAGACATGTGACCAACATACCACTCTTGAACCCCGATACTGTGTGTCTGATCACATGCCCTTCCGCCAGGCAACGTAGTGCCGTACAACTTCGGAACAAACAAAACAAATCGTCTTACGATTTGTTTTAGAAATGTTGTTTTAGAAATGTTACTCAATCCATAGAAAAGCCGCACCTGACTAAAAGCCGCAGGGTTCAAAGCTTGTGCAAAAAGTAGCGGCTTATAGCCCAACAATTACGGTACATGCTTTGACTTTAAACTTTTACGTGGTGCTGAAGATTCTATTATGTCTTTTAGTGTGACAAGGTGAAGGCCTATTAACATCTCGTTAATAATCATGATTCACTACAACTGTTTTTTTGCCAGCATAAAAACAATTTGTTTGACAGCACTCATTAGATTGACCAATACTCTGAAAAATGGGAATGTCCAAGTAACTCAGTGAAGATCTAAGAATAACGGTAGAATTACACAAGTTGAGAAGGTCTCTTGAAGCCATTTCTAAATAATCAGAGATTGCAAGATCATTAGTTCAAACAACTGTAAGCAATCACAAGCTTTTTGGATATGTTGGCACTTGCCAAGGTCTGGAAGAAAACCCAACCTGTCAGCCTCAGATGAGAGGAAATTGGTTAGAATGTTCAAGAACAACCCAGGAACCACCAACTCAAGCCTGACATGACCTGTAAACTGCAGGAATATCAGTCGCTGTTCTCAGTGGAACGGGTTTTGCATCATCAACAAATGAGAGGGCGCTGATAAAGGAAATCAACTAAAATTTGCAGCTGCCCACATGGACAAGTCAAATCCCTTCTGGAGAAAAGTTTTATGGGCATAAGACAGAAATATTGAGCTCCTTTGTCACATTGACAAGAGTTTGTTTGGAGGCAGGTAAGGTAAAGGTAAGGTTTTCAAACCCAACTGTCAAGCACAATGGTGGTAGCATCATGCTTTGGGGCTGTTTTGCTGCTGTGGTACTGATACCAACTGAGTGTTACAACAGGAGAGTGATACACAATCCCAAATACAGATCAGAAAGGCTTTTACCAATTCTGCTAAAAAGAGTGGTCAAATATCCATCCAAAATTATGCTACAAGCTAGTTAAAGTGTCTGGTCAATGTGCAATTGTTATCGGGAAATTTAACCAAATACTGTTGTGCCTTTGTGCTTTAGAGAAAATCCAAAATAAATGTAAACTTGTGCATAGATTTTTTTTGGTTTTTTTAAAAAGTAATTAAAGATCTATGCTGTAAAAATATTCCACCCTGGAAAAAGAAATTTTCAAAAAAATTATTAAAAGCTGCAAATTAGCATGATGAGTGTATGGAAACTTGGTCAAGTTTAATATAATAAGGTCAGTCTCTTAGCTGTCTAATGATGCCACTGAGAGTGGATATGCTTAATATCATGACTTCAGCCACACAGCTCTGGCTGTGAGTAGAGAAACCCCACCTACTTGCCAGTCAACACTTCTGTTAATAAGGGACAGCCAATCAGCAAGGTCTGGTATTAGATAATAGAAAACAATAAATAAAAATTGTGCTAGAAAGGAGCACACAAGGTGCCTACTATCTTCACATGTTGATATCACAAAAGTGAAGTTATTGAATCATTTGGAAAACAACTTTTTTGTAGTTTTGAGGAAAGGAACGTATTAATCCTTCAGGTCATTATTGCTCTGGTGTTCAGTGGTTTCAAACCCAATGAGATCTGACTGTGCGGCTCACCTCAGTCATCACATGATTCAGAGGACCAGGCAGCCAGTCGGGCAGAGGCTGGTTTGCTCCAAAGACAAAGTAATTATTGCCATTATTCTTTCTTGGTCAGATTAGAGTTGTCCTGCAGACCTCCGTGGCTGCTAAATCAACTTCCACAACCCTTTGCACTACACTCCCATTGCTAGAGTTTCTGGCATTTAGCCTTAGATTGAGTTATTTATTATGTTTTGTGCTATCCTTTTTAATGAAAAGGATTAAAATGCTCAACAGTATAACAAAATTTTAATGAAAATAAGAAATTAGGAATTACATATCCTGGTCCAGCTGTTTCATTATGCCTTTACAATTCCAGACTGTTTGCATTCATCATAAGCAGAAAAAGCAAATGAGACTATAGGCAGGCTAAAGCAGCATATTCACATGTAGTGGTAAAGGCTGCATTCAGACTGTGTGTGTGTGTGTGTCCTTTTATTTGACAATGTATGTATGGTCATGGTTTGCTTAAAAAAAAAAAGAAGCAAATGCTGATGCAAAGCTTGGGTGTGGTGCAAATTCAAAGTAGCTCTTGGCCCCCATAGCCATGCGGTGCACTATTTGCAATGGCAACAATTTGACAATGACGTGCTTGTTTGTTGAACTTTGCATAAAGAGCATGTGCAGCATTCGCAGCCCTCTCCAAACTGGGTCACAATTTAATGGCACCATTGTTGAGGCAGCAGGACATTTCAGTTCATTTTGGGGTTTCAACAAGAATTGGAAAGGAGAAGAGAAATAGTTGAATTCTTCTGCACATTGTTTCTGCACTGGAAAGATGGTACCATGGTAACTCTCACCCACAGACGGGGGGAAGACCCAGAAGATAAAGTCTTTTTTAAAGTTTCTTCCTGAGCTTACAAGACGACAACGATGTAGAGAGAAGGATTTTACTGGTGGTTTTTCGCTTGCTCTTTCCTGCTGCCCTACATTAGACTACAGACTGTTAAAAGATCAGTCAGTCATAGGGAATAACGACTGCTGACATGTCCTCATACTCATTGTTTATACTCCCTTATACTCCAGTGAGCAGGAGGCTAGATCTAGCAACTGTGTCACAGCAGGTGTTTGCTTAGGAAAGCATTTGGTTTTAGTTGGCAATGATAATATTCATATAGTGCATAAAGGCATAACGCAGAGTCACTCATTCCTTATATGCACAGTGCCCTGCTGCTGTGTTGATGCACTGGAAGTCTATTTGAAATAGCAGGAAAAGTTCTGGATTCTTGAAGCTAATACCGCTTTTGATATTTGGGATTTTCCAAATACATTCATATTGACTAAAAGTCATTTTTGTTTACATGAACAAATCACACAAACAATTCTGACATTGATTACTCAGAAGACACATGCTAAGAAGGCTGTTTTACATGTGTCAGCGCTTTTTAAACATCTCCTCGATTAAAAGATTATTCAGTATCTTTCTCCCTCCAAATAATTCTCTATTTTCTTTTCTTTTTCTCCAGCTGTCAATCCTCATCCCAGAGAAACCCTTCTCCACGTTGCGGTGCGTTTGGGTTTGGTTCACCTTGCCCGATTCTTAATTCACCAACCAAGAGGTCAAAGGGCATTGACTTTACCCAATCAGGATGGAGACACACCCCTCCAATTGGCTCAAAAGTCTGGACAGCATGCCATGTTCATGCTGCTAGCAGCGTAAGACTCTTATTATTTTACTATTGTCTCTTTTCGACTATTGAAAGGTAGTAGTATTTTCCTTTTGAAGGTATTACTGTAATATAAATAATTGCTTTATGAAGTAAATAATGAGTAATGATGAAAAAAATTAAGATGGAAATATACACAAAATGCACATGCATAAAATGTCAGAGAATTTATTTTAAATATGATAAACCTCTAACATTTCCACATGCAGTAATAACATTGTAAAGACTGAGCTTGAGAAGTATGTACAATAGCTGCTATATTGGGGATTATTGTAGTAAATCTCTTCCTCATCAGCTCTCCAGGTCCTGCAGTCAGCCCTCTTCCTGGTGTGTGGTGCTTGTGGTCCAACAGTTCTTACATGCTGAGGTTCTGTCCTGGGACCGACTCTATAGCCCTCTCTGTGAGACATACCCCGGGAAGCTCCCCTCAGGATAGCATCATGGTCCTGCGAGAAAGACTAGAAGACTTCAGTGTTTCTAAAATGGTGAGAATAAACCACAGGGGATGTCTGTTAAAAAATTTAGGGAAGAAAATGCAAATGACTGTTCCGATGCCTGTCTGTGCTTGATATAAAGTTATGTTGTCAAGTTAAGGCCATATCATAAGTTTAGTAAACCCTTGTGTAAACACTCATGCTCTTTAACAATCATAGGTTTTGATAAGAGTGAAGCAGTAAATACATTACCTCTGCAGTACAGTAAAATGAAGGGCACGAGGGAAGAAAACGAATGATGTTAGCTGATGATAACAGGCTTAAGGGGATTACCTTAAAGAGCAAGAAGCCAAAGCAAATTGTTTCAGGCAGAGGATAAGCTTGAGGGGTCGCATCAAGGCCTGTTATAAGGCAAATAAGGATTATTTTGAACTGTGGATCATGTGAAACTACAATAGCAGTGTCCACGAGTTTAAATATGGAGTTGAAAATCAATATAATGAGTCCACCTTTAATGTTTGGACACACTTGAAAATCCTTTTGTGAGCTAATAAAGCAAACAATGGTTCGACCTCTCCAATAACTCTGGACCTGGTCCCTGTTGATAACCCAATCAGATCACTCAGGTCATCAGGTGCAGCTCTTAACTATTCCCAGAATTAGATCTAAGTGAGCTGAGGGAGCTTTCAGTTAATATAGTCCTGTTCTTTGGAACATAATGCCTGCTGACCTGAGGTCAGTTACAAATGGGTCTACACTCCGAAAAACCAATAGAAAGATTTTGAGTTTCTGTTCTCACAGGCTTATAATTAATATCTATGTGTGGATGTGTGTGTGGGTGTGTGTGTGTGTTAAGTAGGGCTGGGTATCGTCACTGATTTCTAGAATCGATTCGATTCGATTTGAATCGGGGAAATTTTGACTCAGTCAGAAATATTATAATTCTGATCACGTATCAGTACATTTCCATATTTTTATAGCTATAAAAACAAAGCTGACACTTGAGACTTTATCAAAGGTGTGAGCATCACAGCAGATGCCTTTGTGTCAAAGTAGCTGAGATAAAACACAGAAAAACATGAAGACAACTTTCCTTTCCTGGGATTTTATAGCAGATAACCTTAAAAATATTCTGCAGTAGATCAAAAACGAAAGAAAGTCTTCAATCAACATATGAACATTACCTGATGCTGTTGAAGTGAAGCAAAGCAAAGTTACAGAGGTTTGATTAGAGACACAGCTAAGCATTTTGCAATTTTGCATAATTTTAAAAAGTTTAAATTTGTTCAGTAGCCTATTGAACAGCAGAAATGAGGCTTTCTTTTTGGAAGTAAGTAAAAGGAAAAAACAGCAGCTGACAGCGCTGTAAACAACGGTAGACTTGTGATGAAGTGTGATTTTATCGTGGTGGAAGCAAAACAGCAAAACTTAGAGGGAATTTGTGACAATGTTTATGTGAAGCGTAGTTTGGATCTTCTTTTGCTGCTGGTTCAGTCAATATTGTTTGGAGAGAGATAAAAACCTGCCGCTTCAGAATCAGCGCAAAAAGGGCGTAAACACAAAGTGCGGACCCGTTGACGGATCAGAATCAGCGAGCTGTCGGGTTTCAGCCCCGACCGTGTCCGTGCCGTCGGGTGAGAAAGCCACATCTCACAGATTCTGATCCGTCGGCGGGTCCGCGCTTTGTGTTTACGTCTTTGTGCAGAATCTGTGTTCCTGCTCTTTTTTTTTTACTGTTTTAGCCGTTTGGTGGTTGTTGAAATTTTGTGAGGTATAACCTGAGATTCTGGCGTTTCGGGCAAAATAAATTTATATTAAAAAATCAATTCAGGATCGATAACACGTTATCCAAGCTAGAATCGATTTTAATTGATAAATCGATAATCAAAACCCACCCATAGTGTTAAGCACATTGAGTTTACATGTAATGAAATGCACTCTATAAACAAAATTGACATTGATATTGAAATTGGTGTAATTTGTACTAGCAAAAACAAAGCAAAGGCCGACCTACACTGAACTTCACATCTGAAGCAAACGCAAACAGAGACATTTGACATTCCTGGAAGATGAATACACAAATGAAAAAACATAGTGATGTTAATAATGGATGTGTGATGTTGTTCATGCAAAGTTTGGTTCAGATTGGCCCATCTGTATGTGAGTACATATGGACATACATACATACATAGTTTGTATATACACATATTATAGTAAGACTGCAGTAGTGACTAAATAATTGTACTTTATCATAATGTTATGTTTCTTTGTACAGTTCATGGCAGTTTTAATTTACTCAAACATCTGTTTCTGTCCAAGATCAATGTGCTCAGAGCTGATACTGTGGTGGGCAAGAGGGATACGGATGAAGGTGTTCAGACTAACAAAGGTAAGTTCTGAATTAAACTCAGTCTAATGTGTAGCATTGTGGTCAATTTGTGTTCATAATATCAGAGAAATTGATTACTTTCAGGCTTTTATCTGAAAAATATTAGGCCAATGTTTATCCAGCCTTTCGTGTACTTTGTATGGGGCCGGTCTCTAACCACATACATAAAATGTGATTAGGAAGAGCAGCTATGTCCAACTTATCACTGTATCCAAGACAGCGGGATAATATGGCAGCGTCCACAAACCGGTGTCTGTTCCTGTGTATCTTTATGGATTAATTCCAAATTTGTACGTTAGAAGATGAAATTAATCACACTAATCGGTCTATATTTATGAGCACAGCAGTATTTCTTCTGTTAAATAACCTCAAAATGCAGTTGATTGTACCTTTAATGCAAGTCTTCACCAAAAATGTTGGAATGGTAGAGAAATAAAGAATGGTCTTCGACCGTACTAATTGACAGTAAATATAAGAAATAGCTTTAATCAAGTTTGTCCTTACCCATGTTATTACTACAGAAGCAGTGGTTGAGCTCAGTCCACACCAAAGCAGTGTCTTGTCCCATATTACATGGACTTTCTGGCTGTGTAACCCCCCCCCCCCCCACACACACACACACAACCACACACACACACACACACACACAACAAAAAAAGGTTCATAAACACACACGTCAGTACTGTTTCTTCCATGAACTTAGTCATGATCCAAATTCTTGATTGACAGATAATAAACTGATCATTGCATTTTTCAATATTTCAGATCATTTACTCTCATATTTGGACTTTGGACTGTTTTGTCAAACAAAACTAGCAGCATAAAGACTTCATCCCAGGCTCTGAGAACCTGTAGCGGCCATTTCTAAACTGCTTTCTGATGCTTTGTAGCCGAAACAAAGTGTTTGATTTGTCAAAAATAGCAATCAAAGGATTTTGCGATAATGAAAATAATAATTACTTACAACCCTGCTATTGTCATCACACTGATCTGCGCGTGCGCAAACAGCTCATGCGTGTTGTCTGCCTGCGGTGGCATGCAAGTTTGGAGACTTTACTCTGGAGCAGTGGAAAAATGAACAGCCACAGATTCACTTGAGCAAACAATGGTATGATCAGACATCCATCACTTAGGACCTAAAGAGACTAGAAAAACACTTTCAACAGACACCATAAAAGGCACAGCCACTGCACATCTGAGCCTTCAGAGAAAACCGAAGAAGCACATTGTTTCTCTTTCCCTGCGGTGACATGTTCAGGCTGGCATGCAGACATGCAGAGAGTAATCTTTGCTAATCTTCGATGCCAGCTACGAATTATTTTCTATCATTCGATATCTGTGTCTCACATACACACACATTTTGTGTTTCTTCAACCTGTGGCTACTCTTTTTGGTAACCATAGAGATGGCAGGTGGCAGTATCGACTCATAAAGGGAAGCAGGAAGTGTACCACGGTATTGACCTTAACCCCGTCGCGACTCTAGCAGTCGTCCATTAATCCTCTTGAAATAACAGCTCCACAGTAGGGAGCTTGTGCTCTTTCTCTGGACCTGCTGGTTTGGACGAGCGCAAAGTCTGATTGGTTAGTTTTCCATTCCTGGATAGCAGAGTCACATCCAGAGAACCTGATGTTGTGCCTTCCACATAACTCTCTTTTTTAGAGTAGCAGCAGCAGCAGGACGAGGAGGAAGATGAGGGTGTTTGTGTGTCAGGCTTCAGCTTTTGGTTAAGTGTTTTTCTTTTGCACAGGCATCAACAAGGAACAACATGTGAAAGAGCATGTGCTCGTGGACAGTGTGAGTATACATACATATGTTGTAGATGTTTGCAGATTTGCCACTTATGGTCATTCCTGGTTTTTCAATGCAGCCATATGCATTTATGACTTTTTCAAGTAAACTATATGTAAATTTAGTGAAAAAGTGTGCATGCTTTTTGTGTTTGCTTAAAGGTTTTTGAAGAGCAGCTCATCCTGTCTTTAGATGACGATGATGATGAAGAAGAGTACTCATCCTCATTATCTGGTAACTGTCTTCTCTTCTCTTCTCTTCTCTTCTCTTCTCTTCTCTTCTCTTCTCTTCTCTTCTCTCCTCTCCTCTTCTCTTCTCTTCTCTTCTCTTCTCTCCTCTCCTCTCCTCTCCTCTCCTCTCCTCTCCTCTCCTCTCCTCTTCTCTTCTCTTCTCTGCTTCAAGTATTTTCAGATGATTTATTCACTGGCCCAACGTTCTGGCCCAGCAATCACAACTTTTTATTTTCCGTTTTAATATTATGGCAATAACTCTTCAGCATCTGGATTAAATGATGAATGGTTAATCCATAAAAAATACAACAACATATTTGTGGCTGCACTGAACAGCGGGGTGTGGGAACAGAACATATTAAGCTAGTACAGAAGCCTGGGGAGGAACTGTTTCTCTCGTGGTCTTAGCACAATATGCGAAGCTCTGTTTTGAATCACATCATTGGAAATCGATGCGGTTGCTGCTTCACAGGCACAGACAGGGATGGGCTTCTGTATTAGGCACAGAGGTGGTATTCGTTTATTAAATGGACATATTGTCCTCCGGGAGTCTTTGGATGATGCTGGTTGCGTCTTTACCCGCACTGGCTCCATAATGACTCAATCCAGGGGTCCAGGAATCTGCCCTGTCAGTGGGACAAAGACAGGAATGGGGTCAGGCTTGTCCCACTCAGACTTTGTCTGAGCTATGAGATGCCCCCCCTCTGGTTTGTCGCCCTGCCATCCCCTCCCCCGATTCTCTCCTGGATCAAACAGTAGAGCTGTGTACTCGAAGCAAGAGGTGGAATGTTAACAAGCTAAAGTGTCCTCGGCTTACAAAAGCTGACATTTCAGATAAGACACATGCATTTACACTGATTCCCTTTTAAATCCAACATCTACTCAAGACTATATAAGCTGAAGCTCATTGGCTAGTAAAAAAAAGTTGAAAAGGATGCTTAAGTGTTTCGGGTGTCACCACGGTTACTGCGAATGCTAATTTTCCTGTGTGATGCTGTGGAAGAATGAAGAGTTTGTTGTAAACTTTGGAGAGACTCTGGTGCTACTGAATGGCGCTTGTAAATGTTGTATAAATGAAAGTATGTGTGTTTACGATAAAGTGTCAGCGTCAAGTAGTGTCGCGTGAAAAACACGAGGCATCGATCCCATTGTTTTCCACAGATTGCAGATTTCTCCTTATATTCCTCAAGTTCTTAAACTGTCTTTTGGCCTGAGTGCTTTAGATGGGATGACAGTGTCTTGGGGCTACTGTGGTGAAAAAGTGTCATTTGGAGTTATTGTTTTTTCCAGATCTGTTGAAATGATCATAACAGTTTCTCATGTTTCACTGACATAACTCAGCGGTGGCAGTTATTGTTGGAGCTAGCTTGTGTTACGATTAGTCTACCAGCCGAGACTTGTGCTGCTTGTGTCTGTCACCATTAGATCCAGTAGTGGAATCTTGGTTCTTTGTTTTTGAAAGGTTCTATTTAAAGGTCACAGCAGATACATAAAAACAAGTCATGGAACTATATGAGAAGTCTGCCTTGTATATTTGAGCTCCATGTGCGCTACTTGTATGTCTTCACTGTGTGAGAGCAGCAAAGAGGAAATGCCTCTGTGATGCCCAGGATTTCCTTTACATTAGTGCAGCCATGGCCGGTCCAGACATCAAAGTCTGGGTGGAAAGTGCACTCATCAAGGAAGGCAATTTTCCACGTGTTTAAAATAAAAATGCCAACCACCCCTCCCCCACAGTTGCCCAAGTAATTATGTACACTGTACATGTTTAACGGGACTTTACTTTGAGACATTGTTCAGGCTACTTTAAATTTACTACATTTCATAGCGAAAGGGAAATATTGTGCTTTTTAAATACATTTAACGGTCACATTACTGTTGTGTTTTTGTTTTTTTGTTTGTTTGTTTTTTACAATATACAGATCATGTGGCAGGCATTATAGTGTGTATATTTGTATAAATACATGCAGAGTTATACAAAAAAGCTTAATCCGCCTTACCTTTAATCTAAACCAAATGCTCACATTTGCTAATTAGCATTAAAGACAAGATTCATCTGAAGTTAACTGGAAACCACTCATGTAGATTAGAAAAGAAGAAAAAATAAGATTCAGAAAAAAGCAAGAGAAAAAAAAATATCGGAACACCAATAAAATATAGATTAAAATATCTGACAGTGTCATAGAGGGTGTGAAAAGTAAAAGCATTTTTTTATTAGTACACATACTTGTGTTAAAAATACTTTGGTAAAAGTCAAAGCACTGATTCAAATTCTTTACCCAAGTAAAAGTGAGAAATTACAAGCTCTGATTGTGCTCAGATTAAAAAAGTTAAAAGTAGCTTTTTGGAGGGCATCTCGACCAGCTATTTTTGTAAAAAGTAAACTGAACCTTGTGCTATATTAATAAAGTAATTAAATAATTAAATGATATTAACACGTGAGAATACAAACTTTTTTGAACAGGGAAATGAGTACAGTCCAACATTAGTGGGATTTCACAGGAGGGAACTCAGTCATGTATATTCTGAGCTCTGCTCCTGTTTATTTTTGTGAGCTGTTTTCTTTGTGTACATGCTGTGATCAGCTGACCTATGTTGCTGCTGGTCTTTGTGGATTTACACAACTGAATCGAACAAGCTGTAAGCAAATGTTTCATGAGCTATCTTCTCTGATTTCCATTCCCTACACTGGCAGTGTACTGTTTATACTGTCATTATACTAGACAGTATTATAAAAGTTGAATGAACCAAAGCATCATCATCTTAAATTCAATTTAATCTCTGCTACCCTTTATGTAAACCAACTCTGACCAGGAACACCTCACCAGCCCAGTACAGTGCTTTACTGTATTCACATCATACACTCAAAAAAATGAAATTGGGTGGTTGTTACATGCATAAGATCCAAACTTGTAATTTGAACTAAATAATTCCATGTTTCCATGGTGAACGTAATTAAATCATGTAGCATCTGCATGAAATTCAGCAACTTAATTTGTTCTTGTTGAGATGACATCGTACAATCTAGTAAGAGAAACATGGAAACATGGAATTATTTAGTTCAAATTACAAGTTTGGATCTTATGCATGTAACAACCACCCAATTTCATTTTTGTGAGTCGACTTACGAAATTCACAAGATCACATTAGATGTCAAACCACAGGAAAATCAGTGGGGTTACAAGAGGCAGACAACCACACCACGTGTATGCTGTTACTATTTCTTATGGTTTAACTTGTCAAGGACAACAACATAAAGCATCATCAAGCATAGCTTTCCTACTTTTGTTAAGTCTGTATTGACAGATTAATGCCATGGTGGTTTGTGCTGTTGCCTCAGAGCAAGAAGATCCTGGGTTCAAATCCACAATGTGGCGAAGTTTGCAGTGGGTTCTCTCTGCGTACTCTGGTTTCCTCCACAGTTAAAAGTCATGCAGTTGTAAGGATAACTGGTTATACTAAATTACCCAAAGGTGTTAAAGTGCAAATGATTGTTTGTCTCTGTATGATAGACTGGCGACCTGTCCAGGATGTACCCTGTCCGTCTTGCCCTATCACTTCCGCAGCCCAGATAAAGATAAGAAGATGGGTGGATTGGAAGTTGCTGTAAATCCATTGATTTTTTTTTTTGTTGAACATTACTTAATATGAATACAACATATACTACAGACATAAGTTACATTTCATTCATTCAACAAGATTATCATTGGTGTAACAAACAAATATTTTACTAGTTCATGTAAGAAGACTGACTTTTATTGTGCCAAAGTGTTTAAACAATATAAGATGGATTTAAATAAATTTAATTAGACTAACGTGGTGCAAACATGTTGATTGAACAAAAGTCAAATTAATTGAATGTTAATGTTAATATTATGTTAAACCTACACACATATATCGTGTTGACACAACACAATCAAGATGGATTAATATAACATGATTTGTTTAGATGGAATATAAGTGGCAAGATAAAATTACGTTCATCCAATGAATTATTTTTTTGAGTGTATACGGATCCAGTGTCATATTTTTAAAAATGAGGACATTACATCCTTTGTCCGGCCCGTCTTTCTACATCTTTTTCTTTCTTACATCTTTCTCCATGTCTGAGTGAAGTTATCTTTTCTTCCTGTGAAATGCAACAGCTGCACCTTTAGCTAGCAACACACTGTGTGACAAACTGCACACAAACAGTTTGTGTGTCTGCTGATGTGTGTTGAACTGTTAGTGACACTGCATTTTAAATTACTTAAAATGCTTAAAATGCTTGCTCCTCCTCCTGTAGTGCTAGCTAGACGCTGAAGTACCGTGACCGCAACTTATGTACATCTGGACTAAAAATGCCATTCCAGATCATTCTGACCCATTTTAACTTGAGCAAAGTGCTATAAACGGTGCATACATTTTTTTATATATTTGCCTTTTTCATCTCTGTGTAGGCAGAAAGCCCTTGTAATGGATACACCAATGAGAACTATTGTTACCTCCATCTAGACTCATATTGGTTTATTGTTTTGAAGTGTGGAGTAATGGTGAATTGTGCCGTTCTACTTAAGTACAGTAACCAAGTATTTGTACTTCATTACCTCAAACCTCTGGTCAGTATAATTGCTTGTTATCACCCACAAACCCCTCAGGGAGTCAGTGAGTGTATCTAAGGCGACCCCTTGCAAAATAAGGGAGCTGCTGGGACCATAGACACTATAAAAAAGTACCTAATTGTATGTTACCCACTGGTTCGTCTTGTTATGAAGACTTAAACTGAGCTTTTTTGTGATTTTAGTGTTTTGAAACCCAAGCTGATGAGTATGGTATGGATCTGACTGTGAATGAGCACCGCATGCTCATCGGCTAATGACTTATTCACATTATGAAATTCATGTCTTAGTCCCTATAGTCTGAAACTAGTGATTGTCCTCTGGGAGTCATCACAAAAATGTCGATTGAGGTCACGTAGTGAGGGAGCACAGGACTGTAAACCAGTGTTTCCCAACCTTTTGGAGCCACTGCACATATTTCACATTAGAAAAATCACACGGCACACCACCAAACAAAAATGTCACAAAAAACATATTGATCATTTTTCCCTGCACACCAGGTAAAGCAGAATTGGCTCAGTTTGTCCCCATTTTTGCTTTCTTCTGGCCACTACTCATGCTAGGGACTTCATCTGGGTTGGAATTTTTCCCAGGACCCAGGTGAGATTGACTACTTTTTCTTTTCAAATATTTATCTATTGCTATTACGCGCTGTGTTTTCTCACTCACAGCATGACTATTATATAATTTCTTCTTTGTCTTCTTCTGTTTTACTGGCAGTTATCAACCCATTTAATTAGAGCAGTTGTAGTTGTAGTACTAGTTGTACTGCCCTCTAGTGGAAGAGAATGTAATTGTTCTGCCCGTTACGCCGGTCGCTTAGAGTACAAATCAGGTGGAACCAGATAATCTTTCACAACACACCTAATCATTTCTCATGGCACACCTATGTGCCGCGGCACTGTAGTTGGGAAACACTGCCGTAGACTTCTATACAAGCAAAAGTCTGTATGCAGGAAAAGGTGTCGTCCCCTGCTGGTCATTAACTCCAAGATCGGAACCTTGACGTAACTGCCAGTTCCCTGCGTCAGCCTCCTGGAACTAACTGTTCCTTTCTACACAAACTCTGACCAGTCTTAAAACCTCACTTCTGTCTAAATACCAAAGAATGTAGTGTTTAGAAACTTTAAGACAAAGTAGATATGAATGTTATGTTGCCCTAAAAAGAGATTATTAATTGGCAACATAGCTCCCGAATGCCAGAGGCAGCACACGCAAACAGATCCTAACCATGTATAGGCTCAGTGACCAGAAAATGTCACAAAAAAATTATATATTAGTCTAACAACTTCAACTCTGATTTCAAGTAGCTTTATGACCTCTTAAATTTTGAAAAAAAAAAAAACCCCATGCACATGGATAGAAAACTCTGGCAACAGTGTTTCTTTTATTCTTCATCATTGGATTTTTATGAGCTCAAATCTAAAATCTAACCAAGGTCATTGCCTGTATTTCTGAACATTATTAAGAATGAGTGTTTATAAACACTATGTTGACCTAGCACTTGAAGGAAAGAGAGAGAGAGTGATAGTGAGCATGACTCAGTGCAAATCAGTAATCTGCTTTTTTTCCCCCTCAGAAAACAAACAGGCTGCCTGTAAGGATCATATGTGGAAGTTTCTATAAAAACAACCCCTTAAAGGTCATCACGTTTTTGCTTTATTCGTGTTAAGCCATGACATTTAAGCAATAGGATGACTGAATTATGGTTAAAAAAAGACTTCAAATAACAGAAAAAAGCAGGAGAGAGAAGCAAAAATGATTCAAAGGTCTATTTTGATGACGTGCTTTTTTGACCACGTCATGGTGAAGTTTCCTTGATTTGTTTGTGTGGGTAAGTCGCCTGATTATTTTATCCTGCCCTTGAGAGCTGTCTCTCTCTCTCGTTTCTGGCTGATGGGGCTGATGCTGGGAGGAATTATTGTAATCAAGAGTGTGCAGTAGTTGATCTTTACTAAGAAAGTGGTGTGTGTGACAAGAAGAAGTAGTCTTTTTGAATTATTCTAAACCAAAGTGAATCTCTTCTGAAGTTTTAACTGTATGCTTGTCATAGTAAATGGAGATCGCATGCCGTCCAGTGAAGTACAGAGCCAGTTCACTCAGGAAGCTGCCCACCCTCTGCTCTCTGCGATCCACAGCAGCGGAAACACCATCGCACAGGTCATACGTCATTCTCTTTCTTTTTACTTATAAAATTTCAGTTTTTGCTTTGCTGCTATATAAATTTCTTTCTTTTTGCTCTTTCCTGTCCCGCCTTATGTTTTCACCTCAGGCGAATGATGTTGACATTAAATACAATGTCAGTGGAGTGACGAGGGACAGTACAGGGACAGATGGCAGTTTATGGGATACCATCAACTCGGAGGAAATTCTTTTAGCCACCGATACCCCTCCGCCCCTTTCAGAAGACTTCTACCCATCCTCTGCATCCGGCTCTCCCCTGCTTTCACCTGTCGATCTGGCCCTCACAAGGCTGATCCGTCCCGCCTCCTCCGAGCAGGCCAATCAGAGAGGCAGTCCACCAATGGAGACCTGTGACCTCAGGTATTAATCAGATGTCTTCTCCGGTGCGTTGTGTGTACCGATAGTGTCTAACTAATTTGTCATTTATAACTCCAATCCCAGTCTGGTGGCTCTGGAAGTGGACAGTGAAGAAGAAAGCGTCGGGCCAAAGTCTCCACTTTCCCCGCTCTCATCAGATGTGGAGAGAAGTGAAGACAAAGAGGAAACTTTCCCTCTTCCCTCTCCTGATCTCACTTGCAACCGTAGCCAGTCTGCATCAGCATATGAACCCACTTCACAAGTAATATACCATCCTCTCATTAAGTACTTCGGCTTATCCGTACATGAAGTGCTCTACAAGTTTTATACTGATGCTTTCAAACATTACTTGTTTCTCATGTAGGAACTGGTTGACGAGGGCCTTCGATTGCGATCCTATTCCCACTCCTCCAAAATCAGCTTACGTCCGGCTCGTTTTACTCGAGATAACCAAGCCTCAGATATCAGCCCCGGTTAGTAACGCTCAGATCGTTGAGCATGATAAAAGTTTAACACATGACTAACAACATTTCCAATTAACCTTTTTATTTTGCTTTTTTTGTCTGTCACTGATGGGGTAGTCTCACATCGTTGGTTGGTGAGAATTCTATTTAGCTAATTTTAAATTAGCTTTCAAGTGACAGATCAGCTGAACTAGATAGCCTTACAACTAATATAATGTACAGTCAACTCTAAGTAAATTAGTGGTTTGAATGGGAAATATGCTTGTTCACATTCCTGCATTTGAGAACATTCAGCCTCTTGTCTGTATAGTAAATATATGTACAGAGAAAAAATATCTATCTTTATCTAAGGGTGGAAACAGTGGGTGTAAGCTAACCTACCTGCAACAGTTATAGTTCACAAATTAGCAAGGTATGCATTGAATAAAAAGGGTGCTTCTATGTGACAGACAAATTCTTGGCTGGAGTCAGTTATTTCTGGAGTCCTGACATCACAATGAGTGTACCAGACCTAGACAAGAAATAGTCTGGCAGAAAACCTCTCCTGGAAAATCACAATTTATCATTTTTAAACAGTGTTTTTGTGCGGACTAAATAAATTAGATGGATTTTGCTAGCTTCCAGCAGAGCCAGGCTAGCTATTTCCTGTTAAAATGGTGAGCCAGCTGGTAACTGGCTGCTGCCTCCAGCTTCATATGAAATGCGTAGACATGACAGTTGCAACCGTTTGAAAAACCAAAACAAACAAACACTTTTTCCCCAAATGTCAATCAAAGTTTAAGGTTTTTCTTTACATAGTTGTTATTAGTAGTTTTTATTCAAAACAAGTTTACGAAACTGAATGAAAAAGTACTGTTTAACAGCTTTTAGCTTAGAGTTGACTGTACATGCTGATAGTCTCAAGTGTCTTTAGTTGATCTATGAGCACTCCTCTATCCACTGTGCCCTGTAGATGCCGTGCACCACAGTGTCAGCCACAGCCGATCTCTTCTTCAGGCCCTCTCTCTGTCTAAATCTCTGTCTTTGCTCCACCCTGGTAGTAAGTACTGGACACCTGCAGCCTTCACATTGTGCTAAGGCTTAGCAAAGCCGGCATGCCACTGTCACTGTTAATGCTTGCATATGTGTGGGAGGGGCGATTCAAGGTTATTATTGTAAACTGATTCAACTCTTAAAAAAAAAGAAAAATGGCTTGAGTCATAATTTGATAGAATTTTATATTGAAACTTGGTGACAACATGGTAATAGTTTGGTAATAATGTGGAAAAAAGCAGTAATAGTCATATAATTCAATTTAATTTTAAATTCAATTTTATTTATATACAGCCAAATCACAACAATAGTTGCTTCAAGGCACTTTATATTGTAAGGTAAAGACCCTACAATAATACAGAGACAACCCCAACAATCGGATGACCCACTATTCGTAAGCACTTTGCGACAGTGGGAAGGAAAATAGTCCCATTTGCCTGGAAGAAACTTCCTGTAGAACCAGATGGCAGCAGATGGCTAAATTCAGATTGGTGTATAAAAACAAGTGTGAAGGAAAAACACTCAATACATCATTGGAAGCCCCCAGCAGCCTGGCCTATTGCAGCGTAACTAAGCAAGGATTCAGGGACACCTGACCCAGCTCTTAACTTTTAATCCTAATCTTGAAGTAAAGAGGGTGTCTGTCTCTTAAATTCAACTGGGAGCTCAGAAGAGGGACCTGAAAGCTGAAGGCTCTGCCTCCCATTCTACCACAAGTACACTAGAAGTCTGAGAGCAAAGTGCTCCATTGGGATGATACGGTACTATGATAGCTTGCTATTTACTATCAACTAAGGTTCAATGTTAGCCTAAAATCTATATAATGGGGTAATTAGGGCTGATATTGAGGAAAAAATGCAAATTGTCAGTGAGGGAAAACCAATTAGTAACATTAACCTATAGTTATATTACATTGCCTGCTGGATGCGTGTCATATTTAAATTCTTTTTTCCCCCACAAAGCACAAAAGTACAGTCTTTATTCGTGTGCAAAACATAAACTACTACAAAAGAAACATGAACCTGAAATTTGAGAATCGTTTCTACAATGACTGCCACTTCAACTTAGATGGCTTGGAGCATATCTGTCTATTTAATCTAACTCTAGAGAGACAAAGAAATACTACCAAATAATGTTTGGGTATTTGTTATTGACAGCCTTACTCTACTTGGCCACACACCAGTCTGCTGGAAAAGGTGATTCTTGGATAGGGCATTGTTGCCTGGAATTTCTTTTTTGGCTTAAACTCTAACACTGCCACTAGAATGCATTTATTTTCTGTTATGCATTCACCAAATCACAACTGGTATTTCAACTTTTGAGAGGCTGCACCTTTCCCACAGATGGGCATAGTTTTGTTGTCATTGCAAATGCCCTCAATGCTTGAGTTTCTTCATTTGTTCATCATATTTTAATCATATACGTTAAACACTTATTAACACAACTTTATGCGATGTGACAAATTCAGAAAACATTTATTCTTGTTTTATACGGACTTTAGAAAAAACACATATTAACCTAAAAAAACAGCAAAATGTAAAAATATACTCTAATGCTCTTCAATCAAAACACATAAAACAATTAGAATCACCAAACTGTAATAACCTTGGCTTGTCTTTGTGTCTGTGTATGGCTTTCGTAATCACAACACGGCTTCGCTTCGCAGCAGCGATGACTGCTTGTGGGTCTCTGACGGGTCAGCACTTGTGATTGTCTGTCTGTGCTACTGCTTTTCATATTATCATCCTGTCCTGATTTGATACCTGAGGACCATCTTTGTTGCTTTGCATAACAATTGTCTCTGTATTCAAATGTTGTCATATGAAACTGAACAGCTTCTCTAGAATGGAAGTAAAATCTGATAAATCTGACAACAAAACTTGTTGCCTAGTCTAAATATTGCTTTACCTGCTGTTTTTCTTTGGGTTATCAATAATCTATTTTTTATTGTTTTCAACTTTAGCGACATCTGCCCCTTTTTTGTGTTCACAGAGCCAAGAGCCTCCAGTATATCAGATCAGTCTCATGAGAAAAGGTATTTATACTCAACGTTATTAGGATTATTTTGTGTTCCAGGGTCTCTTTTCTGTCTCCTTTTGTTTCCTAGCACTAACTGATGTGACCTTTTGGAGCTCTTAATTGAAAGTACTGTATGCGTCAATAAATTTGCAATCTCAAGGGCAGCATATGTAGGTAACTATCATGACCAGGTTGCTTGGTGACAGCAGGCGCTCTGTGAACTTGGCTGCTGGTTTTTGTGAAGCTCTTTTGTCCTGATGACTCAGAGCCTTTTCTTTGGCCTTACTGGTGTTTGATCTATTTTTTTTTTTCTAAGGACAAAAGCGGTAGTGACGCAGAGATATCAATGTGACCCTGCTCTACACCCAACCAGATTTTTTTTGTCAGTGTCACAAGGCTGCTCTGTGTTTTTCATCACTGTGTTGAAATGTTTATGATTTAAATATGAAAGCACAGTTTCCAGTTCTTCCATTAAAAAAGAAAAGCCAATTGATATTACTTACCAATCACTTTTAGGGGACCTACTTTGCGCTTCAACTTTCTGGTTATGTGGATGTTTTATAACAATGGCAGATGCTCATAGTTTTGTATAATGATGACAAACTATGCAAAAGTAATCCCTGTGAGACAAATTCCTGGGATTCTGACTGCTCTAAACACTCACTCGCACAGCTTTCCTTACTCTAGGATTTCTATGATGTCAAAGAGAGTAGATATCCTTAATGTGATCATCTCAGGAGCAGAGAGGGCCAATCTGATGTTCAGCTCTCCTGTTTACAAAAGAAAACTCTTGGGTTTTTTTGTTTTACCAAAGCCCGGTGTTGGATAAATAAGGATTATTTTGAACTGTGACTCATACAAAGCTACTCTAGTGGCAGAGAATATATAAACATGGTGTGTTATGGCGCTGTTCTTTACAGGGAGATCAAGTTTCGTAAGCGTGCCCAGTCTGCTGATGATGAAGGCAGCATGGAGCTGGCAGAGTCCCTACAACATCTCACCCTGTCTGAGTTTCTCAAAGAGTATGTGGGGGATCAACCTCTGTTTGCCTGGTTCCGCGTCATTAACCATCCGACATAAAAGACTAACCGTTAAAAAACGTAACGAAACCTACAGCACGTGTACCTCCTGTCAACAAACCACATTTCCTCTAACAGCAGAACAGTAACAGAATTAGGATCTTTTAACAATATGCACCGAATGTCTTTCTTTGTCATGCATGTCTCTAACTTCTAACAGTTCTTAGTTTTTTTTTACCTGCTTTCACAGCAAAGTGTTGCAGAAATGGAGAACTTGTTTTTTTGGTCTGTGCTTGTAGAGTGGGGGAAGTAATTATTTAATCTCTTACTGAATTTGAAGTTTTCTAACTGGCAACAGTCTCAATTTTTTTTTGAATATCAACCAAAAAAAAATGATTTGCTTGTCATAAGTATTTGATCCCCAAGCAAAACATGGCTTGGTACAATATAGATTCATTTATTGGTCTCTTAGTGCACTTGT